>NC_026003.2:91862533-92162533 GCF_000442705.2 Elaeis guineensis | reverse complement strand
CTCCTACAGAAGTCGAACTTCATCCCCGACTTTGGTTGCAGGAAGACTCCATCCGGACTCCTACGGGAGCCGGACTTCATCCCCGACTTCAATTGCAGGTAGACTTCATCCGGACTCCTACGGGAGCCGGACTTCATCTCCGACTTCAATTGCAGGTAGACTTCATCCCCGACTTCAACTGCAGAAAGACTCCATCCGGACTCCTACGGGAGTCGGACTTCGTCCCCGACTTTAATTGCAGGAAGACTCCGTCCGGACTCCTACGTGAGCCAGACTTTATCCCCGACTTCGGCTGCAGGAAGACTCCATCCAGACTCCTACGGGAGTCGGACTTCGTCCCCGACTTCAATTGCAGGTAGACTTCATCCCCGACTTCAACTGCAGGAAGACTCCGTTCGGACTCCTACGGGAGCCGGACTTCATCCCCGACTTCAATTGCAGGAAGACTCCGTCCGGACTCCTACGGGAGCCAGACTTCATCCCCGACTTCGACTGCATGAAGACTCCGTCCGAACTCCTATGGGAGCCAGACTTCATCCCCGACTTCAATTGCAGGTAGACTCCATCCGGACTCCTATGGGAGCCAGACTTCATCCCCGACTTCGGCTGCAGGAAGACTCCGTCCAGACTCCTACGGGAGCCGGACTTCGTCCCCGACTTCAATTGCAGGAAGACTCCGTCTGGACTCTTACGGGAGCCAGACTTCATCTCCGACTTCAATTGCAGGTAGACTCCGTCCGGACTCCTATGGGAGCCGGACTTCGTCCCTAACTTCGGCTGCAGGAAGACTCCGTCCGGACTCCTATGGGAGCCGGACTTCATCTCTGACTTCAATTGCAGGTAGACTCCGTCTCCGACTTCCACTACAGGTAGACTTCGTCCGGACTCCTACGGGAGCCGAACTTCGCCCCCGACTTCGACTGCAGGAAGACTCCGTCCGGACTCCTATGGGAGCCAGACACTTCCCCAACTTCAATTGCAGAAAGACTCCGTTTGGACTCCTACGGGAGCCGGACTTCATCCCCAACTCTGGCTATAGGAAGACTTCGTCCGGACTCCTACGGGAGCCGGACTTCGTCCCCAACTCCGACTGCAGGAAGACTTCATCCGGACTCCTACGGGAGCCAGACTTCATCTACAGAAAGCCTCTGACTGGGCTCCTACAGCAAATGGCCCTCGCCTATAGTACTAACGCTCAAGGCACCCAATGGTAGATGGCCCACCAGCAACATCCGAGCTCCTTTCAGATGGATAACCACCTCTCTCCATCGGGCGCTTCAATCGAACTTCGATCGACAGGCCTAGACTCCCTGACAGGCCACAGTAACGGCCACGACTCTGCTCCACCTCCTGCGATGGATTCTGCGTGGCTCCATCATTCCTCGTAACGGGCTCCACGCGGCAGGCCGCAGTAATGGTCACGATTCTGCTCCACTTTCTGTGACGGATACTGCACGGCTCCACCACTTTCTGGCGAGTCGCGACAACGGACGCCGCTCCACTCTCCGCAACAGACTCCACGTGGCGGGCCATGGTGACAGCCACGACTCCACTTCATTACTCTTCATAATAAATTCCTCCTGGCCCCGAGCGGCCCACGACTAGGTGGTTACAAACGTCACTATCAATCCATTGCTCCCTCCGCCTATAAAAAGGGGGGGCCTAGATACGTTACTCTCTAAGCTCTAATTTCTATCCCAAAACTCTGCTAAAATTTTCGTTCGAGCACTCCATTCTTGTTGAGGTAGAGAACTGACTTGAGCGTCGGAGGGTCTTGCCGGAGCAACCCCAACTCCAGTTTAGACTTCCTTTGCAGGTCCCGACGGCGACCGCGACTCCCTCGACTCCAACTTCTCCGACGCAGGCGAATTTTTGCACCAACAGCAGCATTGTTTTAATCATTATTTTAAATCCAGATTTAGATAATGGTTTTAAAGTAGTGATTTTAAATAGTTGCCTTAGAGAACATTATGCATCAGCTATGCAAATGGCTATTGCGTAAAAGTTTATAATTTGGTGGCAGTTTTTCCTATTGTTACCTATACATCTACTATATTTATTAGACATATCATGTGTTTGATTTTATTCATTTTATTTGATAGGTTATCACCTTGCACGCTGATAAGACCCCAAGCCAATATGTATGTTGTGGGTTTCAATGTCCATCAACATGTGCTCTATTGGGGGTGTGATGAATATAATCCTCTTTTTGCAACTTAGAGTGATGGAGAATATTAACCTAAGGATTGATTTTGATGATGCCAAAATACTTAAGTACAATTCATACAAATACAAACTTGAGAGAATGATTATAGGATTTCTCATTGTTTTACAGAGGCAGCACCATAAGAGAGGGGATGAATTGGGTTTCTTAAAAATAAGTTTAGCTACTTATGCCCAAAATCATTTACAAGAGTATTTGCATAGTGCTTTGTAGTAAATAAATATGCAGTAGAAGAATAAAAGTAAATGCAAAGACACAACCACAAATATTAGAAATTATAGTGGTTCGGTGCCCAAATTAGCACCTACATCCACTTCCCAAGTCTCCCAACTTGAGATTTTCACTATAATCCTGTTGATTACAGCATGATTATTTTGCCAAGGTTACAATCAAATCTAGTTAGTTTTTTCAAGCTCACCAACTAAAATCTTACACCGATTATTTTCATAGATTCACAATCAATCTAGTTAGTTGTATTCGGATCACCAACTATAACCGTACAATCGATTATTTTATATCAGGCTCACAATCAATCTTGATTGAATTTTTCAAAGATATCACTCAAAACCTTATACCATCTAACTTTGGGCTTGAGCCAACCCCAATCTTAAGTTTTATTTTCCTAAAGAAACATCCTTCCATGGTGAGTTATCATGTAATTCAATCCTTCGATTATACAACATCCCAGATAAGCCATAGGTATGAAATCATGTCAAATCCAAATACTTATCCATATGTATCTTGATTTGATGATGATGACTCAGTTAATGAAATATTAGAAACTCATGTTAGAAAATGGATAGGATTGCATGCATAAATTTTAAAATAATTTTAAAATAGTGGAAGCAAATCTAGGTTAAACCCCTTTAACCCCACATGCTTTAGATCAAATCTAATACTACACATGCCTAGATCTAAGATATGCATATAATCTAAAAATTAAAATTAAAATTGAGATCAGATCTCAAAATCTTGTGTGGGTTGAAATAGACCGCAATCGATGATCCTAAATCTGAAGGTTCTTAAGCCGCACATGTGTCCGACCTTTATAGATATTCACTGAAATCAATCTCGAATCTTTTTTCTCACTATAGATTCATCTTCTCCCAGATGAATCTCTATCTTTTGAACCTTTGATCAATTTTTGATCTTTGACCATGATCTCAATGTTTGAACTGCAATCTTTCTCTTTGTTTCTTGCTATAGAAGAGATCACCCTCAACTTGGGCATGTGGAAAGGTGGGACACCCAACCCTTGGGCATTGGAAAGAGAGGAAGAAGAGGAGATGGCATGAAGATGGAGAGAGGAGATCTGAAAAATATAATTCAATTCGTTCTAAAATATTAGGAGACCATCCCTTAACTAGACCTTTCCTTGATTCCAAATCATTGTCCAATTAGACTAAAAAGACTAATTTTTATCTCATAAGATCCCTTGCCTTTTAATTTGATTTTCTTCCTAAGAAAATCAAATCCAATTGGAAAGGCCCTCACCTTAAATG
Source organism: Elaeis guineensis (assembly GCF_000442705.2). Taxonomy (NCBI): domain Eukaryota; kingdom Viridiplantae; phylum Streptophyta; class Magnoliopsida; order Arecales; family Arecaceae; genus Elaeis; species Elaeis guineensis. The sequence continues at coordinate 92,158,807 of NC_026003.2, read as the reverse complement.
GCAAGTAGATGGGGTGCCCTCATCTTATAAGGAAAGATGAGGGGGCACCCCTTATTCGTTAAGGCAGGTAGTTGGGGCACCAACTCTTGGCACCCCTTAGGATTTTAAGTGCACAAGAGAGGGGGCGTAGCCTCTCTCTCTCTCTCCTTCCATGCCAAAATAAAAGAGGCATGGGCCCCTCTCTCTTTCATCCATCCACTCCAAGGGGTATGCGCCCCTTGGTCTTTCCGAAAAGGAAGGCATGCGCCTCTTTTCTCTTTTCAATTAATCCTCGCAACAAAAAAAAATCAAAGAAGAAAATAAGAAGACTTATTTATCAACTAATTAGTTTGATCCAATTTTTTTGGGCCCACAAATAGGTGTCTCTTTAAACCCAAATCAAAATGGATTTAAATTAGGTTTAAGGCTATAGACTTGACCCAATCCTTATCTAATAAGGAATGTGATTCCAAAGAAGAATTGGGTTTAACCATATGCTAGCATGATTCTTCTAAATTCAATAGGATTTCACTAAATTCTAATTCAATTAGAACTTCACAAGTCCAATTGGTTAATTCAAGATTAAATCCCTTAATGTGTAATCTCATAGGTTTCATTCTATCTAGTAGTAAGATATATTGTAATCTCCATCACAATATCATCAAAACTCTTTTTGATAGATTGAAACAATTTCAACTCCATCCTTCAAGGGTCATCGATCATCAAGATGATATTCGATGAGTCCCATAATCCATCAATGACACCTAGCAGTATATAGTGGTAATCCAGTAGAATGAAAATATAAACCCCTAGGTGCAGTTATCATGTGATTCAATCCTTCTATCATGAGTGACGATTTGACAGAGGTCATGGAGAACTTCTCAAACCTCATCATCAGTCATATGCTAGATTGGCTGGACTCGAGTTTATTTGTGAATCTCATGGAAGCTCTTTTTCAGTATTTACACTTGCTTTGAATAAAGACTTTTTGAACTTAGTTTCGCAAATTGCATAGAACTTCTCTTTTTCTATCAAGATCGATACTTTCCATCTAGGTGTATTCTAGTTCTAATAGAGAATTTGAACCTACTGTAGTCAACATATATAGCAAAGATCCGAGTGGCTAGGGATTAAGAAAATATGCAGTCAAACTCAGTAGCCTCACTATGAATAGTCAATGACATCATAGGTCAAAAGATCACTCATACCACTGTAGCATCAAAATAATCACTGATAAGTGAGTAGATATCTAAGTGGTTTCTTATATTGATCATGCTCAGTGCAAGTTATTCTCTAACAACCACCTGCACTCTCAACTCAATATCCTGACACTGTAGACTCGAGACTCATCTGCCCAAAAGGGAGGTGATCCGTGTATCAATCTTTAAATAGATTGATCACTGTCCTCCATGACGATCTTTTGATCAAGAGCATTTAGAAACTAACTACTAATTAATGTGTGTCTCAAATTTTTAATACTTTGAGAATATATAAAATTATTTTTATTATTTTAAAAAAAAATTATGGACACATAAATATGATTAAAATAAAAAATATTTTTTATTAATAATAAAAATATTATAAGTACAAAGATAAGTTCTAAAAATATAAAATATGTCAGTCAATAATTAACTTCTAGGACACTCATCTAACAAACTCCTACTTGACCTAAAGTCAATTGGCCATATACCTAAGACCCATCTTCTCAAGATGAGCTTCGATCTTCGACTGGCTGAGAGGTTTGATCAGTAGATCCGTCACATTTTGCATGGAGTCGACTCTCTGCACCTCGATGAACTTCTTCTCGATGTATTTGCATATGATGTGAACTACCACTCTATATACTTGGACTTCTGATAAGATTTGAGCTCCTTAGCTAGGGCTATAGCACCGTTATTATCGCAGTACAGTGCAATGGCATCAGATGGCATCACACTCAGCTTCAGAATGAACTTCTTGAATCAGAAAGCTTTCTTAGCAGCTTCAAAGGTGGCAATGTACTCAACTTTTATGGTTGAATCTGCAATGACCAGCTGCTTGAAACTCTTCCAACTAATCGATCCTCCATTATATAAGAAAATAGATCCCGATGTAGACTTTCTATCATCGACATCAATCATGAAGTTTGAATCGGTGTATCCCTCCACTTTCAGCTCCGACCCTCCATCAAAGATCAAGAACAAATCTTTAGTTCTTCTCAAGTACTTAAGAATGTTCTTCATATCAATCCAGTGTTGTTCACTTAGATTCATCTGGTATCTGCTTGTGACACTCATGGCAAGGGCTATATCAGGTCATGTACATAACATGGCATACATGAGGCTCTTTATTGTCAAAGCATAAGGGATCTTGCTCATGCGATGGATCTCCGGAGGTGTGTCAGGACACATCTTTTGGAGAGATGAATGTCATGTCTAAAAGGCAAAAGATTCTTTTTAGAGTTTTTCATACTGAATCTTTTTAGCACCTCCTCTATGTACATTCACTATGAGAATTCTATTATTCTCTTAGATTAATTTCTATAGACCTTTATATCAAAAATATAGGAAGCTTCTCCTAAGTCTTCCATAGCAAATTCTTTTGACAATCATACTTTAACCAATGTCAGTATGAGAATATCATTCTTAATCAGGAGGATATCATCCATGTACAAAATGAGAAATGTGACAGTACTCACACTAACTTTTTTATACATACATGATTCTTCCTCATTTTTGATAAAATCAAATATTTTGATCGCATCATTAAAGTGAGTGTTCCAACTCTGAGATGCTTGCTTGAGTCCATATATGGTCTTTTGCAGCTTGCAAACCTTGTGATCACTATCACTGGATGTGAAACTCAAAAGCTACTCCATATAGATATTTTCCTCAAGATATCCATTTAGGAAGGCAGTTTCATATTCATATGTCAAATTTTATAATCATGAAAAGTTACAATTGCATGTAGAGTCCGGATGGATTTCAGCATGGCCATGGATAAAAGGATTTTCTAATAGTTAATGCCTTCGCATTGACTATAACTTTTCATAACCAACTTTGCCTTATAGGTCTCTACCTTACCATCCGATCCAATTTTTTTTATAGATCTATTTACATCCAATTGATACAATATATTTAGAGGGATCTACTAAGGTCCAAACTTGGTTGGAATGTATGGAGTCAATTTCTGACTTCATCACTTTCATCCATCTTTTGAAGTCAATATCTAATATCGTCTCATCATAGGTCTGGGATCATTCTTAATATCCCTATCTCCCACAAAGAACACTTCTTCTAGATCCTCTATAAGAATACCAAGTACCTTTTAGGAGGATGGAAGATCCTACTTGATCTATGAGGTGAAGGAGGTACCACATCTATTGGCTCACTACTAGGTTCAAATTTTTGGACTCGATGCTCTTCAGAGATCTTCTCTTCGAGCTCAATCTTCCTCCCACTACCTCCATCTTGGATAAACTCCTTTTCTAAGAAGATAGCATGATGGCTTACAATCACATTGTGACCTCAGGAAGATAAAAATAATATCCTATAGATTTCTTAGGATATCCTATAAAACAAGTTCTAAAGGATCTAGCCTCTAGCTTGTCTACCTGCTATCACTTGACATGGGCCAGACATTCTCAAATCTTGAGATACCCAAGAGCTGGCTTCTTACTATGCAATAACTTATATGGTATGGTAGGAATGGATTTAGAGGAAATTCAATTCAAAATATAAATCACAAAAAGTAATGCATATCCCCAGAGAAAGTTAGAAATATCTGTGAAGCTCATCATAGATCGGACCATATCTAAAAAGATCCAATTTCTCCTTTTGGATATCCCATTGAGCTGAGTCATCCTAAGAGATGTCCACTATGAGATTATGCCATTATCCTTAAGATAGATTCGAAAATCTCCACTAAGGTATTCTCCTTCTCGATCTGATTGAAGAACTTTTTGAAGGAAAGAAAAATTATTTCTTTTAAAATAATCCAGATTGCATCTAAAAATTTTTTTATTAATCTATATGAATAAAAATCAAATTCTTACCTGATTAGCAGTGGAACCAAAGATCAAATCTTCAAAAATCTAAAATAATCCTTCACAGAGGCCTAGATATATAGACTCTCTACTTCACATATACGTCAGACGTCACAGAAAAGTGAGATGAACTCTGATCTTCGCAACCCAATTCGAAGCTGGTTTGAAATAATTTCGAAATATTGTCAATCCCTAACTCTTTAGAACTTTTGTACCAATTTAATTTAAAATTTTAGATCCAATTAAGTCTAATTAATTCAGATCTAATCTAAAATTAATTAGCACTTAAATCTAAACTATTATTGTTGCCCGGCTATGCAACCCAAGAGGGGGGGTGAATTGGATTTCTAAAAATTTAAGCTTAACTTATGTCTTATAAAAAATATTTGACAATAGCTAAATAAATAGGGAGAGTAAAGTTAATTCAAGGCTAATGGCTAAATGCAAGAATACAAGAGAATAATGAAGAGTTAAAGAAGAGAAATTAGGCACAATACAAACAAAAGGATTTATAGTGGTTCGGTGGCAACCTTGCACCTACATCTACTCCCCAAGCTCCTACTTGGGAATTCCAATCCACTAATCTTGTATTCAACCCGAATATAAACGTCGGAAACTTTGACTCTAGCTATCCCAAGCTAGTCCACTTATTTTTCGGGTACAAGCCAACCCAATACACTCCGATTCAAGATTCGGATCAACCTTCCCTTATTTTGGAACCCTTCCAAAATAAAAACAATAACTCAAACAAAGTATAATAATGAATAGCACAAATAAGTACAAAGGAAGCTCCTTTAATGAGCAAATAAGGATTTAAATATACTTTACTCAAAGAGAAGAAGGCTCTTTTTGATTTCCTCAAGGTTGTTGGAGACTTGAATGTGCACTTGAGGGGTTGGTGAGCTTGAATTAAAGGCTTCTTGAATGCTTTGAGTGAGCTCTTGCTTAGGGTTGAAAAGTTAGCTTGAAATCCCTTTTCAAAAATCTCTCTTCTTGATGATTCCCACCTTTTTGTCTCTTTTATAGCTTTATGAAATGGTGGAGAACAATCTGGGCTAAAATAGAGCCGTTAGACCACATTAAATGAGTATTAAAAGTACTTAAAATGTGTTAAAAACTAGTCGTTGTGGAACAATCCCATCACAGGGGTCGACTCATGGGTCGACTCGTGGGTCGACCTCTGTGGAAAAATAACAGAATTTCAAAAGGGAAGCAAGGTTCTGTAAAATTGGCCCAAAACCCGTAGAGGTCGACTCATGGGTCGACTCATGCCTTGGGGGTCGACTCATGGGTCGACTCACAGGGTGTGCCAAGTCTGTGCCATCCAAAAATTCAGCGTGCCAATCATCTCATATGCCATGAGTCGACTCATGGGTCGACTCATATTTTTCAAACATGAATATCTTTCAAAATACAAGTCCAAAAATAATAAAATTTTCATCAATGGATCACAAATCTTTTGTTCTATCATTTGATGCTTTCAAATTAGGATTTGGTAAAATTATAATTTTGCCCCTGAAGAGCAATAAGTCTTTTTCAAATGAAAATCATTAGTACCCCTTCAAATACTTTGTAATCATCAAAATCAATCCAAGGAGCAACAATCTCCCCCTTTTTGATGATGATAAAATATTTGAGCAAAAGCATATATATGAAATAATAAGCATGAATTTCAACAGAATGAAATGCATTATAGGTAGTTTGAAGATAAATAGGAAATTTACTACCAACTTGAAAATTATTTATATGTACATTTGCTTGAAAAGAAGATTGATTCTTTTGGCATGAGATACATGTGCCCATTTGCTTGTGTTGCTCATTTGCATAAATAATTTGCCTATTGCTTAATAATTTAAAAATTTGCTCATTTGATTATGTGATTTTGGTATCAGTGCAAAATTTATTTTTGTTATCAGAGCAAAACAGAATTTGCCTAAGAATTTTGAAAATTGCTCATTTGAAAATATCTCATTTGCTCATTTGCTTATTTTTCAAATTGCTTAGCACCTTGAAAATTTGCTCATTCTCATTTGATTATTTAATTTTGGTACCAGAGCATGTCTAAGAATTAATTTTAAAATTTGCTCATTTGCTTTTGCTTAACAATTTACTCAGTTTGCTTTTAATTCTTTTATTAATCTGCTTTTGATTCTTTAATTTCTCCCCCTTTTTGACAGCATCAATAAAAAAATATTGTTTACTCCCCCTTTTTCTTTGAATACATTTTCTCTTTTTTTTTCTTTTGATGGAATTAATTTTACTAATATTACTTCTTTAGCTTCTTTTACTAACATTAATTTTACTAACATTAATGTTTACTCTCCCTGAATATAGCAATCAAAAAATATACCAGATATCATGGATAGCATATTGCAATTCATAGTATTTTAAGCAATCGCATAATTGAAAGTAACTCAATTTGAAGGTCATACATTAAAAGTCAAAGAGTAGATATATATATATAATCAAAAAGTGACTGAAACTATATAGTTGTTCCACTACATATACCAAAACATAAAAGTCAATCGGTCAACATCATTACATGGCCCAAAAGATAGATCCTAGAAAGAGACAAAAGACAAGGCTAACTACAAAGATCTAGTAGAGCTCATGACTGGATGGATCAGAGTCAGATATATCGGATATGGGGTGGGGAGATGAAGGATCACGACCAAGGACTCATCCTCTACCCCGTCTGCCTCTGCCTCGAGAGGAGGTGCTGGCACGAGTAGGTGGGCGAGATGATCCTGAAGGCTGAGAAGCAATAGACTGAACTGCAAGAGAGAGCCTGATGGTGTCTAGAAGGTTCAGAGCTCTCGAAATAGACTGTAGCAGTGCAGTGAACTGGGTGGATGCATGCTCACTAGAGCCTCTGATCTCTCTCCTCAGAAAATCAAATCCACTCTCCAATACTCCTCTAAGTCTGGCTGCCTCTATAGATAGGTCTAAGACCTCAGTGGTGCACTCCTGTGGCTGTGGATGTGCCAGAGCTAATACTTGCCCCTGCAAGTCAAGTACCCTCCCAGTCAGTCTCAAAATGTAACCCTCGAGCTGCTGAATCTGAACTGACTGATCTGAGATCATCTGAAATACCGTGGAGATGTGGGGGATCAAAGTCTGATCAGATGCATCAAATGATGTGGATCCCGATGCAAAAGCTGAAGTGCCCCACTATCGAGAAAGCAAGGAAGCCACACGTTGAGAGATCATCTCAATCTGGTCATCAGCCAATCTGATCTCTGAGAGATATGCTCTGCTGTCTGGCAGTTGAACTGGAGTGTGCCTCCTAGTGGACTCTGAAGGGCCAGCCTCTGGATCTGAAAAAACTGGATGTCTGGAGATGCTGTCCTGATGTCATGGAGAGGTGATGAGGGACCTTCTTCCTCAGCTCTGTCCTCAACTCTTTCTTCTGCGCCCTTAATCCAACCACCATCAGTCCTAGTAAATCCCATGCGGTGCAAAGTATGTTGGTTGATGGTGTCAGAGTGAGAGAGCCTAGCTACTGCCTCCCCCTCAAAACTAACTCCAAACCTCCTGAATACCAATGTGAGGGCTATACCGAAAGGCAGATGAGCCTTGGATCTATTCAGGGTTTCCCTCATGGCTTCTATCATTAATGCAGGGAGGTTTAAGGGGGTTTGGGTAATCACATGAAACATAATGCAGATGTCTTGGCCTGAAAGGAGGTCATGTCTACCACTTCTTAGGAAGAAAAGCTTTGTTACCAATTGATGTAGAATCTTCATTTCAATGGACAGGATCTTGGCTTCTAGTTTATTTAGGCTTCCTGAGTAGGTTCCTCCTAAAATCACATAAATTCCCTCTTCCTTCACTAGGAGTTCTATGTTTGAGTATCCCTCACAGGGTAAATGAAGAATCTCTCCCAAAATAACAGGATCTAAACAGATATCAATACCCTTAACAGTGGATGTTACTGTTCCATTGCCATAGCACAAGTTCAGATAAAACTCTCTAACCAAATCCACATATGTAACTTCTTTAAGTGAACAGTAAAATCTCCAACCTTGGTTTTTGATCTTTGAACCAATGGAGAACCCCTCTTTTTCAAAAAATCTGAAGTCAACATTTTTCCCGAGTTCTACCTTTCTGACAGATAGAGGAATTTTACTGGGGCTTAGAGGAGACTGAGAGGAACCTGAAGCAGATGCCGAAGTAGGAATGGAAGCAGAAGAGGTCTGTGAAGCTTGTCTTTTCCTGCACACGCCTTCTTCCAACTCACGGATTGATTTTCTTCTTTGAGGGAGTTTCATTTTTGGAGCCATTCTCACCACCAGAACAAGCAAGGAGACTTGAAAGATCAAATGTGTGAGGAGATAGAGGGTTATTAGGAGATGGAAAGGGATTTTTGGAGGAGAGAAACCCCGATTTGGAGGAGAATGGTGGAAGCTAGGGCACGCTCCAACCGCTCCAATCAAGGGAGAAAAATGGGAATAGCTCCTTTCCCAAGAGGTGATTTGAGGTGGAGGGGTGATGGGAGAAAGATCTTGGGCTTAGACCTTGGATTTGGAGTGGAAGGAGAAGAGGACTATGGGTTTTGGAGGGAGGAAGACGAAGATGGAGAGGGTCGGCTCATGAATGGGGTTTTAACCAAAAAAGAGAGGAATCTGTAGGGTTTGATCAAAAATTATAAGTATGCCATTGGGTCGACCCTAGGGGGTCGACTCATGATTCATAAAATTTCAAAAAAATTATGAATAAATTTTGAAAAAATTCAAAACTCTGGGAGAAGAATTTTTGCTCTATGAAAAGTAGTGAGAATGATAATCTTGAGCTTTTAGGTCCAAGAGAAATGATGGAAATTGAGCTCAAAGAATTTTTGACATTGATTCCTTGGAATCAGAGAGATATTTAAACAGATGGATCAAGAATTCCTAGTTCTCTTCTAATTTCACAGAATCTATCTTCACTTAGGGCCTTTGTAAAGATGTCGGCTAATTATTTTTCAGTACAAACATAGTCAAGAATTATATCTTTATTTTGAACATGTTCTCTTATAAAATGATGTCTGATTTCAATATGTTTAGACCTAGAATGCTGAATTAGATTTTTAGTAAGATTTATGGCACTGGTGTTATCACATCTTTTAGGTGTTTCATTAAGTTTAATACCAAAATCTTTGAGTTGTTGCTTAATCCATAAGATTTGAGCACAACAACTTCCGGCTGCAATGTATTCGGCCTCAGCCGTAGACAGTGCTACCGAATTTTGTTTCTTGCTAAACCAGGAGATTAGGTTAACTCCAAGAAATTGGCAAGTTCCACTAGTACTTTTTCTATCTAATCTACATCCAGCAAAATCAGCATCTGAATATCCTAATAAATCAATTAGTGAGTCCTTAGAGTACCATAATCCTAGAGTTTGAGTACCATTTAAATATCTAAGGATTCTTTTAACAGCATTCAAGTGAGATTCTTTAGGATTAGATTGAAATCTAGCACACAGACAAACACTAAACATGATATCAGATCTACTTACAGTTAAATATAATAGAGAGCCAATCATACCTCTATAATATTTTAAGTCTACACTTTTACCTTCTTCATCCTTGTCAAGCTTACATGAAGGGCTCATGGGTGTGCCAATTGCTTTAGAGTTCTCCATTCCAAATCTTTTGAGTAATTCCCTTGTGTACTTGCTTTGGGTGATGGAGATTCCTTCCTTTGTTTGTTTGATTTGGAGTCCGAGGAAGAATGTAAGTTCTCCCATCATGTTCATCTCGAACTCTCCCTGCATGAGCTTTGCAAAATCTTGACAAAGAGATTCATTAGTAGAACCAAAAATAATATCATCTACATAAATTTGTATAACTAATATATCATCTTAATTTCTTTTAATGAAAAGGGTTGTGTCTATATTACCTCTTGAAAAACTATTATTAAGTAAAAATTTACTTAGCCTATCATACCAAGCCCTGGGTGCTTGTTTCAAACCATATAGGGCTTTGTTTAGTTTAAAAATATGATTAGAAAAAGCATGATTTTCAAAACCTGGGGGTTGTTCTACATAGACTTCTTCAGCAATATATCCATTCAAAAATATACTTTTGACATCCATTTGAAATAATTTAAATTTCAAAAAGCAAGCATATGCAAGTAGAAGTCTAATGGCCTCTAATCTAGCAACAGGTGCAAAGGTCTCATCAAAATCAATTCCTTCTTCTTGATTATAACCTTTAGCAACCAATCTTGCTTTATTTCTTATTATATTTTCATGTTCATCTAATTTATTCCTAAAGACCCATTTTGTGCCAATTATTGAATAGTTTTTAGGTCTTGATACTAAAGTCCATACATTATTTCTTTCAAATTGATTAAGTTCCTCTTGCATTGTATTAATCCAATTATAATCATTTTCAGCTTCTTCAATAATTTTTGGTTCAAGATGAGAGATAAAAGCACAATGATTAAATACATCTTTAAGTGAAGAATGAGTTCTTACCCCATACATAGGATCACCAATAATTAGCTCCTTAGGGTGATTGTGAACATACCTCCATTCTTTGGGTAGGTCATTTGTACCCTGAGGTTGTTCTTGATGTTCTTCACTTTTCTCATCCTGTTTGTCTTCATGTTCCTCATCATTTTGAATTGTAGAATCTTTCAGAGTGATCTCCTTCATTCCTTCTATAAGAGGATCTGCATCATCAACACCTTCATTCTTCCTTGAAGGAAGATCGTTAGATTCATCAAAGACAACATGTATTGACTCCTCTACTACTAAAGTTCTTTTGTTAAAAACTCTAAAAGCTTTACTAGTGGAGGAGTAACCAAGAAAAATTACTTCATCTAATTTTGCATCAAATTTTCCAAGTCTTTCTTTACCATTATTTAATACAAAACATCGGCAATCAAAAATATAAAAATATGCAATATTAGATTTTCTTCCTTTCCAAAGCTCATAGGGGGTTTTCTTTAAAATTTGTCTAATCAAAGAACGATTTAAGATATAACATGCTGTGTTAATTGCTTCCACCCAAAAATATCTTGGAAGGTTGCTTTCACATAGCATGGTATGGGCCATTTCTTCTAAGATTCTATTTTTTCTTTCTACTACCCCATTTTGTTGAGGTGTCCTAGGTGTAGAAAAATTATGTCCTATTCCTTTTTCATCACAAAATTTTTCAAAGTCTTGATTTTTAAATTTAGTTCCATGATCACTTCGAATATTTTGAATTGAAAAACCTTTCTCATTAGTGACTTTTCAGTAAAATTTAGTGAAAACTTGAAAAGTTTCATCCTTGTGTGCCAGAAAGAAAACCCAAGTAAAACGAGAGTAATCATCTATAATTACAAAATCATATCATTTTCTTCCTAGACTAGTAGTTCTAGTAGGTCCAAATAAGTCCATATGCAAAAGCTCTAAAGGTCTAGAGGTTGAAATAATATTTTTGGATTTAAATGAAACTCTTGTTTGTTTACCTAGTTGGCATGCATCACAATTCTATCCTTTTCAAAATTTAATTTTGGCAAACCAAGAACCAATTCTTTCTTAATTAATTTTGAAAGTGAATGCATGCTAATATGTGCAAGCCTACGATGCCAAAGCCAACTAGTCTCATTAATTTTGGCATTCAAGGATACTAGGCATTGCATGTTTATTTTGGATAGATCATTTAAATCTACCATATAAACATTATCATGTCTATGTCCAATAAATTTAATGCCATCATTAATAGAACTAGTTACAATGCAAACAGAAGATTCAAAAATAACTTTATATCTTTTATCATAAAATTGACTAATGCTTAGTAAATTATGCTTTAAACCATCTACTAACAAAATATTTTCAATGTATTTGAAGGGAGTGATACCAATGTTACCTATACCGATGATCTTTTCTTTGTCATTGTCTCCAAAGGTGACCATCCCTCTATTCTTAGCATCAAGAGTGATGAATTGGGATTCATCACCAGTCATGTGTCTCGAGCATCCGCTGTTAAGATACCATTTCCTATTTTCTCCTTGGGATGCTAGACACACCTACAAGCAAAAGTCAAATTTTTGTTTTAGTAAATTATGCTTTAAACCATCTACTAACAAAATATTTTCAATGTATTTGAAGGGAGTGATACCAATGTTACCTATACCGATGATCTTTCCTTTGCCATTGTCTCCAAAGGTGACCATCCCTCCATTCTTAGCATCAAGAGTGATGAATTGGGATTCATCACCAGTCATGTGTCTCGAGCATCCACTGTTAAGATACCATTTTCTATTTTTTTCTTGGGATGCTAGACACACCTACAAGCAAAAGTCAAATTTTTGTTTTAGGTACCCAAGCTTTCTTGGGTCCTTTTTGGTTAGTCATAATGGTTCCTTTTGGAACCCATATTTTCTTTATATTTGAGTTTACAAATTTGTTAGAGAAGCAAGTGTATGACTTATGTCCTACTCTACCACATTTGAAGCAAGTAATATTAGAAGACTTGTTACTTAAAGAGTTTACATAGATATTTTTTAGATACTTTTGTTTCTTCAAGGGATTATAGCCAAGTCCAGCCTTATCATACATGGTCTTTTGATTTTCAAGAATCATATTAAGTTTATTTGAACTCAAGATAAATTTTTTAACTAATGGTTTTAGCTTGGCAATTTCATTCTTTAAATTTTGATTTTCTTGAAGCAGGGTGGATTTTTCAATTGAAATGCTTTCATTTTGTTTCAATAAAGATTGATTTTTCAATTTTAGATCTTTGTTCTTTATCCCTAGTTTCTTTAGTTCATCAACTAAATCACAAAAAGCTTCATGCAGTTCTTCAAATGTAAAGTCACTAGGAGTTTTGGAAATTACCTCATTTTCATGTGCCATAAGGTACAAGTTGGCTTGTTCAGTCGAGTCTTCCTCTTCGGAGCTTGAGTCATCACTCGCACTCCAAGTGGCCATCATGGCCTTCTTCTTGTACTTCTTGGGACCCTTCTTCAGTTGTGGGCATTCGGACTTGAAGTGTCCCGATTTCTTGCATTCATAGCAGATAAGGGGTTGGTCTTTATCCTTTTCTTTGCTCTGTTCCCCTTTTGTGAATGGCTTCTTTCTCATCCTTTGTTTCTTTTTTTTCAAAAACTTCTTGAATTTTCGGGTAATGAGTGCCATCTCTTCATCCTGTTCTTCATTTTCAGTGTCATCAGTTTCTTCATCTGGTGGAGCTGTGGATTTGAGGGCAATTATTCTCTTCTTTTTGACTTCTTCCTCTTGATGTTGTTTCATGCTCAGCTCATGTGTCATCAATGATCCAAGAAGCTCTTCCAAGGGTAGAATGTTCAAATCCTTGGCTTCTTGGATGGCGGTCACTTTGGCTTCCCAAGTTCTTGGCAAGGACCTGAGAATCTTTCTTACAAGCTCACTGTTAGTATAGGACTTACCAAGACTCTTTAAACCATTTATAATATCAGTAAAGTGAGTAAATATTTCAGTTATGGACTCATCATGCTCCATTTTAAACAATTCATATTTATGCACGAGCATGTTAATTTTGGACTCCTTTACTTGATTGGTTCCTTCATGGGTTACTTCTAACCTATCCCATATTTTTTTAGCAGACAAGCAAGTAGAAATGCGATTAAATTCATTAGCATCAAGAGCATAATATAGAACATTCATAGCTTTAGTATTTAATTAGGCTATTTTCTTATCAACCTCATCCCACTCTTTCTCGGGTTTGGCTGATTCCACACCATCTATAATTTTAGTGGATGTGTGAGGGCCATTCACTATGATACTCCACATATCATAGTCGAGTACTTGAATGAATATTTTCATCCGAGCTTTCCAATAGGTGTAATTAGACCCATTGAAAAATGGAGGTCAGTTAGTGGACTGCCCCTCGGCTAAAGAAGTGCCGACTTGAGTTGCCATAGATCTTTGGCTCTTTGACTGATTAGATCAAAGTAGGGCTAGAGCACTGGGCTCTGATACCACTTGTTGCCCAGCTATGCAACCCAAGAGGGGGGGTGAATTGGGTTTCTAAAAATTTAAGCTTAACTTATGTCTTATGAAAAATGTTTAACAATAGCTAAATAAATAGGGAGAGTAAAGTTAATTCAAGGCTAATGGTAAATGCAAGAATGCAAGAGAATAATGAAGAGTTAAAGAAAACCAATTAGGCACAACACAAACAAAAGAATTTATAGTGGTTCGGTGCCAATCTTGCACCTACATCCACTCCTCAAGCTCCTACTTGAGAATTCCAATCCACTAATCTTGTATTCAACCCGAATACAAACATCAAAAACTCCGACTCTAGCTATCCCAAGCTAGTCCACTTATTTTTCGGGTACAAGCCAATCTAATACACTCCGATTCAAGGTTCGGATCAACCTTCCCTTATTTTGGAATCCTTCCAAAATAAAAACAATAACTCAAACAAAGTATAACAATGACTAGCACAAATAAGTACAAAGGAAGCTCCTTTAATGAGCAAATAAGGCTTTAAATACACTTTACTCAAAGAGAAGAAGGCTCTTTTTGATTTTTTCAAGGTTGTTGGAGACTTAAATGTGCACTTGAGGGGTTGGTGAGCTTGAATTAAAGGCTTCTTGAATGCTTTGAGTGAGCTCTTTCTTAGGGCTGAAAAGTTAGCTTGAAATCCCTTTTCAAAAATCTCTCTTCTTGATGATTCCCATCTTTTTGTCCCTTTTATAGCTTTATGAAATGGTGGAGAACAATCTGGGCTAAAATAGAGCCGTTAGACCACATTAAATGAGCATTAAAAGTACTTAAAATGGGTTAAAAACTAGTCATTGCGGAATAATCCCGTCACAGGGTTGACTCATGGGTCGACTCATGCTCATGGGTCGACTTATGGGTTGACCTCTGTGGAAAAATAACAGAATTTCAAAAGGGAAGCAAGGTTCTGTAAAATTGGCCCAAAACCCGCAGAGGTCGACTCATGGGTCGACTCATGCCTTGGGGGTCGACTCATGGGTCGACTCACAGGGTGTGCCAAGTCTGTGCCATCCAAAAATTCAGCATGCCAATCATCTCATATGCCATGAGTCGACTCATGGGTCGACTCATGTTTTTCAAATATGAATATCTTTCAAAATACAAGTCCAAAAATAATAAAATTTTCACCAATGGATCACAAATCTTTTGTTCTATCATTTGATGCTTTCAAATCAGGGTTTGGTAAAATTACAATTTTGCCTTTGAAGAGCAATAAGTTTTTTTCAAACGAAAATCATTAGTACCCCTTCAAATACTTTGTAATCATCAAAATCAATCCAAGGAGCAATAATTATATGCTCTATGGATCATAGATCAGAAATTATTCATCCTCGAGATTGAATCTGAATCTCATGTATAGTGTTAGCTAGACAGTCAACTCTTCAATCTTGTTTGACTTATAACTTAATTCTCAATCAAATTAGCTTATATGTTCAATCAAGTCAAATACTTTTAAATTAGACACATAAATATAGGTCAATATTTTTCTATGATGTCTGACTTGTGTGTGTGACTCCGTAGGTTCAAACACTAAGTCGGTAGCATAAGAACCAATTTCTGCACTAATCGAGATACCATCTAGTAATGATTTTCGACATTCAGATAGATCAAATTATTACAAAGAAATATTCTAGAATCCATACACATGGTTACCGCATAATTCATCTTTTTGACCCTGAATGCTCTAGGATGGTCTCAGGTTAACTGTCAACCAAGATTATTTCATCCACATTGTATTTCAACCTTTCAAATCCATCTCATGGATTATCCTGATCAAGATTTTACTAAATTGAAATACAGCAATACATCAACTCCTATAATCTGGAGGGATCAATCTCATCTTGATCCACACACAGACTTTGCAAGTACTTGGATGTACCCAGTAGTCTTCCGTCACTGCATTAGAAATCCAGATAGTTCGGTACTAAAGCACAGTGAGTTGCTTGTAAGTCACTATGATGATCTTAGGACTGAAGGACACTTATATCCATGTGCTTCATGAGTAGTTCTTGACAGTAGAATGCTCAGTAGATGAGTCATTTGTTGAGTGACGATGTACTCCTACATCTCATTTGTATACCATACCAGTATCACTACACTCTTTGATTAAGAGGATAACCAACCCATATGGCACACAACAACCTCCACTCGATAAACATCATCGTCCTGTAATGACATATCATTTGATCACGAACATATTTAAGAACTATACGATAAATCCTCTCTTTATCATACAGTAACATAGTTCTAAGGACTTCATCACAATATAAAAGTTCAAGAAAGATGTAACTTTGTGATGAAAAAATATCAAAATAATTTTTATTCATTTATCAATAACTCATATATAAAGAAGAACTCAATCATCATTTGATTGATTTTAGGACATAATTTCTAACAACTCTCACTTGGACTAAAGCCAATCAAGATAGTATCTTATACTCATCTTCTATTTGAAGTCATCGAACTCTTTGATCTCGAGAGCTTTAGTGAAGGGATCGACTAGATTTTTCTTTCCGTTAATCTTTTGAAGCTCGATGTTACCTCAGTTCATGACCTCTCATATCAAGTGATAGCAGTGCAGAATATGTTGCAGCATCGATGTAGCATTGTATTCTACTTCGCATATAGAATCGACCATAGTATGTTGCTTGAAACTCTTCCAACAAATAGCTCATTCATTTAAGGTAAATACATAGCCCGACATGCTTCTATTATCATCACAATCTGACTGAAAACTAGAATCAGTATATTCCACAAGTTTCAGATTAGTGTCTCTATAGATAAGTCATTGATCTTTAATATTTCTCAAATACTTAAGAATTACTTTTGCAATCTTTCAATGCTTCTCACTCGGATCAGATTGGTACCTACTCATTACCCCTAGTGAATAGGCTACTTTCAATCTCGTACATGAAATAGCATACATGATAGATCTCATTATCGAAGCATATGGTATTCTTCTCATACGCTCTCTCTCCTCAGGAGTTGTTGGACAATCCTTCTTGAAAAAAAAATTTCATGGCCTATCAGAAGATAGTCCTTTTTAGAATTATCCATGTTGAACTGCTTCAACAAGGTATCAATGTACATGGATTGAGACAATCCAAGCAACCTTCTAGATCTATCCCTAGAGATCTTCATCCTTAGGATGTAAGATGCTTTTCCCAAGTCCTTCATGAAAAACTATGATGATAACCATAGCTTCACACTCTGCAAAATTGAGATATCATTTTTTAGTAACAGCATGTCATCCACATACAATATAAGGAAGATGATTACAGAATTGGAAGCCCACTTGTAGATGCAAGGCTCTTCTCTGTTCCTAATGAAGCCATACGTTTTGATCACCTTATCGAAATGCATGTTCCAACTCCTAGATGTCTGCTTAAGTTCGTAAATAGATCTATTCAGCTTGCACACTTTCTACTCATCTGTGGATGTGAATTCTTCAGGTTGTATCATATGTACCTTTTCTTTCAGCTTCTCATTAAGAAAAGCTATTTTGACATCCATCTGCCAGATCTTAAAATCTATGTATGCAGTGATAGCAGGCATAATTTGGATGGACTTGAGCATTGCCACAGGAGAGAACGTCTCGTCATAGTCAATACTATAATACTGATGGTAACTCTTGGCAACTAGACGGGCTTTATAGATCTCTACCTTCCTGTCCGTTCCTCTTTTCCTCTTGAAAATCTATTTACACCCTATGAATTTTATCCTTTCAGGTGGATCAACTAGTGTCCATACACCTTTGATCTCCATAGACTCTATCTCAGACTTCATGGCTTTAAGTCATTTCTGGGAGTGGGGCCTTTGCATGGCCTCCATATAGGTGATCGGATCTTCATCGTTCTCATCAAGTTCAATGAGATCACCATCCTAGACCAAGAAATCATAGTATTTGTTCGGCTGATGCAGTACTCTACTAGATCTCCTTAATGGTACCTCTACTGGTTTTAGATTCGATTCACCAATCAAATCCAATTCTATGTATGTCGGTCTTTCCATCTCATGAACTTCATCAAGTTCAATTTTACAGGCATTAGCTCCTTCACTAAGAAACTCCTTCAAAAAGACTGTCCGACTGCTGACAAACACTTTTTGTTCTGTAGTGAGGTAGAAGTAGTATCTTTTAGTTTTCTTTAGATATCCTACAAATAAGCATCTATCAGACTTCGGTCCAAGCTTATCTGTCTTTAAATATTTGATATAAGCTGGACACCTCCAGACCTTAAGGTGTGAGAGCACCAGCTTACGATCAGTCCATCTCTCATATGGAGTTTTATCGACAGACTTGCTTGGCACCTTATTCAAAATGTAGCAGATAGTTTCTAGAGTATATCTCTGAAAGAAGATTGGTAGACTTGCAAAGCTCATCATGGATCGGACCATATTAAACAAAGTTCGATTTCTCCTCTCAGACACTCCGTTATGTTATGGTGTTTCAAGAGGGTCCATTATGAGAGAATCTCATTCTCTTCTAGATATATCAGAAACTCATTGGTGAGGTATTCACCATCTCAATCTAATCGAAGGATCTTAATACTCTTGCTAGTTTGTTTCTCTACTTCAGCACGGAATCGTTTGAACATTTCAAATGATTCTGACTTATACTTCATAAGATAAACATACCCATACCTTAATAGGTTATCTGTAAACATAATGTAGTAGTATTCTCCTCTGACACTTATGTTCATAGGTCCGCATACATCAATATGTATTAGACCTAGGACATCGCTGGTTCTTTCACCTTTTTTCTTAAAAAGTAACATAGTCATCTTACCAAGTTGATAGGATTCGTAGGTTGGTAATGATTCATAATTATCTATCTCAAGGATACATTTCTTGATCAACCTATCAATCCTATTCTTATTCACATGACCAAGCTTATAATATCAAAGATAGGATTCACTGACATTATCTAATTTAGGACGTTTGATGGCTATGTACATTACACTAACAGGCCTTGATATTATGTATATACTATGTTTTAATTATCCACATATAATTATAGTATCATTCGTAATGATATCACAAAAATTATCTTTTATTATAAACTTATAACTAAGTTTGGCCAAAAAGCTTACAGAGATGACATTCATCAAAAAGGAGGGACAATAATGACAATCATTTAATATGACACTACTGGACTCGAAGACAAGCTGCAAGGTTTCCAAGGCTAGAACTGGAACAAGACTTCTATCTTCAACGTTAAGGAACTGCTCGTCCTCCCAAAACTTTCTATTTACCTGTAGTCTCCGCAACGAATTGCATATATTAATCGAACTTTCGATATCCAATACCCAGATAGTAATATCACAAATAAAAAAATTACAAGGTGTTATCATATAAGTACCTTGTGAAGCAACCATTTGCTTCTTTCTTTTGTTCTTAGGCCTATTTGGGTCAAGGGTGGCTATATAAGTAGGATAATTCCTTTTCCAATGACCCAGCTCTTACAAAAAAAGTATTCTGCCTGGCTCTTGTTAACTTTTGATGATTTACTCTGGTTAGGATCGACGACATGAGATTTCTGTACCTTCTTCTTTTTTTCTCTCCTAAAGGATCGACGTCCTGTAGATGAACCTCCTAATAAATTCACTAACTTCTTCTGGAGTTGGTGATCCTTCTCAAAAGTTTGTAGTAACCCTAGCAAACCATGATACTTCACAGCAGGCTTCATCATTCTATAATGATTGAGAAAGGGTAGGTAGGATTTCGATAGCAAATTGAAGATAGCATCTTTGCCTAACTATTCATGTAATGGAAAGCCAAGTTTGCTAAGGTGTTCAATCTGCTCAGTTATGTACAATACATGATCAGTGATTGAAGTCTCTTCTCGCATACAGACATTGAACACTACGCAGGAGATTTTATGTCTCTCCGCATCCTCTAAGGTGTCGAAGGACTCATTCAATATTTGAATGATCTTCTCTGGCTGTGCATCATTGAGCTTAAGGCTACATTCGTCATTCATGGCTGCCCTCATCACATAACGCACAGTCGTGCGGTCATTAAGCCACTTCATGTAAGTGTCTGTCACAGCACGAAGAGCATTGGTTGCAGGTTCTTCAGGTGCCTCATCTGTAAAGACATATAAAATCTTTTCATGCTCCAACACGATATTTAACTTTCGATACCAGCTATCAAAGTTGGGTCCGATGAGCTTGTCGCTATCCAACAGCGAACGTAGAGATAGTGTATTGGCCATAATGAAAAGAAAAATATAAGCCTATTAGTATATGAATTATTTTTAATCCTGAAGATATGAATTTTAGTCTAAAGGTCCTCCCACTATTTTTATAAATTGGTAGCCTCTACCTCCAACTTAAAAATTATATTAATTCTTTAGCAGGTACTAGAATCCACACAGATTGCATTCGGACCCAAGTGTGGCTCGACCAATCTTAGTGTATCCATAGGTAGGTTCATAAGCAATTATTTCTCCAAATAACTTCTAGTAATTAGATTTTGCCTCAAGCTTCCCTTTAGCAGGTATGTGGTATTTTCACTGAAAATCTTGATTAGATCCAACCATTAACATGACACATCAAGTGTATCCAACAAATGAATGTCCAGATCCGAGTGTGGCTCGACCAACCTGAGCATTGATCTGAAGGTATATCATGATGGTCATCTGATGAATGATAATTTCAATATGTAATAGACACCAGGCATATAGTACCTCCAATATCTATTTAGAATATTAGACTAATTATCACATACCTTAATAGGAGGTTATAACCAAGTTATCTCATAACTCTATCATTTTATGGACCTAATAATTTAAAAAATTTGATTTTATTGATCTAAGAATAAGAGAAGAAGATGATTTGCAAGCTGCAAATCCTCCCACTGACTTCACTAAATCATATAGAAGATTAAATACAAGCTGGTCTAAAGATACCTAAATCAGTCACACTGATTCACCTTAATGGTATGGGTTTGCATGAATCGACTAGTGACCTAATCAAAATATAATCTATCATGTTGGCAAGATAAGTCAGATCGATAAAAGGGATGTGCCCTTAACTCACTATAGATGCATCAGGGGAATAGCTTCCAATTAAAAATCACTTGATCGAATCTGTCAAACTTACCTTAGACACCAATGATTAATTAGTTTCGATTTAGTCCATCAGAAGATTCAGGCTCAACCATGGAGCCATGATCATGATCTATTTATTAGGGTCAAACATATAGACTTGATCAAACTTCAACTATTGAGATTGATCTAAAAAAATTTTAACCTAATCTAATTCAACACTTGATTAGATTTAATCAATTTCTCTACTTGATCCATATGTATTTTCAACCCTAGGTCTAACCCATTAGAAGGATCTGATTCATGCTAACCCTTTGTCTATCAATTTATATGGTGTCTTAATAATCTCTAATTCTTAAATCTAGATCGTTCAAAGCTTAATTTAAAATTAAGTGTGTGAAATGTGTGTTTCAATCTGTAGAACTATTCTACCAAGATTTTAGGTGAAGCATACAATATATTTCAATTCATAAAAATAAATTTTTATAATATATTTAATAATTAAATATACATAGGTATGACCTAAACTTCATACATACATCTCATGCGTCATGACAACTTTAAGATCTATATCGACTACATCATATGTAAGATGCTATTCAGATTTAAAATAATTTTATATCTAAATTTTATCTTATTGTAATGAGTCATAAATTATTTTAGATCTAATCTAAATATATTTATAATTAAAATAATTCATAAAAATCTATTCATTTTTTTTCTTCATAAAATCGGATCATAATGATGTTGGAAAATGTATCCCAAAGTCAATCGTTAGACGATTATGTACATCTTGTAAATTGTATATAAATTTTTATTAATAAAAATTATTTAGCATTTTCATTACAAGTTGTCCATTTTTGAACTTCTATGTTGTAATGACGTCTTTAGGACTATAATTAATCGATAAAGGAGGATTTGTCGTTAAGTCCTTTAAAATATTTACGACCAAACGATATGCTATTACTAGGACGATCGTAATATCAAGTATAGATCATTGTATGCTATATGAATTGGTTATCGTCTTAACCAAAGAGTGTAGAGATACTATTATGGCATGCAGATGAAATATAAGAGTACATTCACATCGAACGTGATCATGTGCCGAGTATTCTACTGTCAAGAGTAGCTCGTGAAGGATATATATATAAGTGTCCCTCTAACCTGCGACCACCATGATGACTTATAAGTAACTCACTATACTTTAGTATTGGACCATCTGAGTTTCTAATTCAGTGACGGAAGGTTACTGGGTGCAGTCAAATACTTATCAAGTCCATGTATGAGTCAAGATAGAATTGATCCCTCTGAATTAGTAGGAGATATGCATCAGTGTATTTAAATTTAGTAAAACCTTGACCAGGGTAATCTATGATATGGATTTGAAAGGTTGAAATATAATGTGGTCGACTAAATTAGAGTTGATAGTTGAACTCTAGGTCACTTTGAGCATTTGGATCAAAGGGATGAATTATACAATAACCATACGCTAGTAGGTTCTAGAAGGTTGCTTTGCAATTCTTCGACCTATCCGATCGTCGGGTCATCATTACTAGATAGTTACATTAATTGGTATAGAAAGTTATTCCTATACTACCAGCTTAGGTTTGAACCTATAGAGTCACACGTATTAGAAAATTTTATCAGATCAGATGGTTAAAGAGTCCAATTGGATTGTATCTCTGGTGAAAAGTCCTACTCCGATTAGGACTTTGGGGGAGAGTCCCACTGGGACTGAGACTCTACTATTTTTAAAAAATTAATTAATAATTAAATTATTAATTAATTTAATTTGATTAAACAAAGAGCTTTGAATTAAGTTTAACTGAATTAGATTCAGTTCAACTCTAATTGGGTTTGGTATGATCGAGTCCGATTACAAAAAAAATTTGATCCTAATTCGATAACGGTTTTGACTCGGCTAATTCCTAATTGAGTTAGAAATTTGATGAGATATTTAAGTTTTTAATTGAATTAGGTTTATTTTTATTAGTAGATTCAATTCAAATTTGATTTGAATTAGAATCAAAATTGAAAATGAAGAGTCTTTATCAACCAAGACTCTATCCTTATCTTTTGTGCCACAACTGGATCCATGCCAATTTCTCCATGTCTAATTAGATTTGGATTATGATTTTTGGCATCATGATAGAGAATCTAATAAAATTAGGTGGCTATAACTAATGAGTCATAATATTATCTCTTGCCTAATTCGAATGCGATCCGAATTAGAGATAAGAGGTAAACTAGGAAAGAGATTTTTTATATATAGAATATTTTTGATACCATATTAATTTTTTTTTAATTTTATTAGAGAATCTTTTGGTGTGTGAGACTCCAAAATCTTTCTCCATATCCTAATGATTTTTTTAAAATTTTTTGGGATGACAAAAAGAGGTTTTGGCATTGACTCTTGGTGCCCTTCCTTGGAAAACCCTAATTCCTAGTCTATAAAAATTGGTCCTACTTCTTGGATGTCCTATGATCTATCCCTTGCTGATTTTTATTTTCAGAGACTCTTTTCATCCTCCTCTATTTCTTCTCTTAATGCTCTCTTGCTTTGGAGTGTCCAAGGTGCTTGAAGAAGGAGGAAGAAATCAATTGTCGAAGTTCCTTGCAGGCTAGCACCTCCAAGTCCCTGATCTGTGCCAGTCTTTGCATGGATCTTCCTGTAGAGGCCAGACAACTCCATGTGACTGTGAGCAACCTGAAGAACACCTTCTCTAATCATTGGACCAGAGGAGATCAAGATCAAATTTGTTTAATATTGATCTCCAACTTGTTTTGATTCCTCTGGTAGATCTAATAGTTAGATCTAAAATTTTAGCATCGATGAGATCGATGTAAATTTTAATTTTAGATTTAAAGTATATATTTTTATATCAAATATCATGATGTGGTAGTATAAAATAGGATCTTATATATGTGATTAGGATTAAATTATTTAATTCATTATTTTTACTGTATAAAATTTTAAAATTGCATGTACTGCACTACCGCATATTTTTTTCAACTGGTATCAGAGCCAGATTGTTTTGATGTAAATCAATATAACTTTAGATTTGATTTTTTTTATTTGATCTGATTATTTATGATTTATACTAGATCTAAATTAGTTTATTTTTAGATCTGATTATTATTGATTTAGATTAGATGTTCTGAGTAGCAAAGTACTCAGATTGGATAATCACCAGGCCGTCTGATCATAGGAGCAAGTAGGGTTTCATGACCCTCGTCTTCTATTCAATAGGATACTCTTCATGGCATATAGGGGTGCTATTGTGAGGTCCCATAAAGAAAAAAGTAAAAAATGAGAACTTACTTTCTTACAAAATCCTAGATCTTGAAACCCTTAGGTGTTGTTGTATGTTATGCAAGTTGTGAAGATGGTTAGTTACATCTAATCTTGATTAATCAAAATTATTTTGACTTAAAATTATAAAAATTTAGATTTGATCTAAAATATTTTATAATTTGATATAAAAAATTTACATGAAAAAATTATTTTCAAAATCTTAACCATGTTGATGTAAAACTTAATTAAGAATTAAATGTTAAATCCAATAAATCTAGAATTATGATTTAAATCTAATGACATTGCATAAAATATGGGGCATGGATTAGCTTAAATCAGATCTTTCTCTTTAATTAAGTTAGACCTAAAAGTTAGAATCATAGAATTGATTGACCATATAGAGAAATTTATTAAGTCTAACTAAATATTGAATTAGATTAATCAAGATTTTTCTAATACAATAGTTGTAGATGGTCAAATCCATATCTTTGATTAGACCAAATAGACCTTGATTGTAGCTTAGTGGTTGAACTCGAATCATTAGGTTGATCAAATAAAAATTAGTTAATCAATTAGTGTCTAAGATAAGTTTGGCATTTCGATCGGTAGTTTTCAATTAGGAGTGGCTTACCTGACCTTTTTGATGGTGCTAAGGTAAGCTTAGTAGACCCTCCCATCGATCTCACTTACCTGGTCAATTTGGTGAACTCGATTTTGATTAGATCGTTAAATGATTCGAGTTAGCCCATACCATTAAGGTTGATCAGTGTGACTGATCTAAGTGCCAGTTTAATCAGCATGACCTAATCCGATTCAATAACTTGGTGAAGTCAGTGGGAGGATTATGGTCTACTGATCGATCTTTTCTTCTCTTCTCTCTTTTCTAAATTGATTAAACCCTCTAAATTATTAGGTCTCTAAAATGTGTTGGATATGGTGATAACTAGATCATAGCCTCCCATTAAGGTGAATGATAATGGATCCATTATTTATGATTGACATTGCAGGCACCATCCATCTGGTGTTCACTCTGAATAATGAAATTATCATTCATCATATGATGATTCTGTTGAACTATCTGATGATGGTTGGGTTGATCGAGCCATCCTTGGCTTGATCACTCATTAGGTAGAATCACTAAATAGGTTCATATTAATGATATGATCTAACCAAAACTTTGAGTGGAGGCCCATCGTCTACTGAAATAAAATTTAGAGATAAATTAAATATTAAAAGTTATTTGGAGAAATAATTGATTGAGAACTTATCTATAGGTGCATATGGATTGATCGAGCCATCCTCAGGCCTATATGTAGTATATGTGGATTCTAGTACCTGCTAAGGAATTAAGATAATTCTTCAAATTGGAGGTAGAGGCTATCAATTTATATAAAATAGTGAGAGAATCTTTAGACTAAAGTCTATATCTTTAGAATCAACAAATTCATATATTAATTAGGTTTTATATTTTTCTTGTGTGTGCAGATATGACCTCAAACTTGTCACTCCGATCACTGTTAGACAGTGAGAAGCTTACCAGATCAAATTTTGATAATTGGTATAAAAAATTAAAGATAGTCCTGGAGCACGAGAGGATTCTTTATGTGATAATGGATCCGACACCTGAGGAGCCTGCTCCCAACGCTTGAGGTGCGGTTCGAGATACTTATTTGAAGTGGCTTAACAATCGCACCACAGTTCATTGTATTATGCAGGCCTCTATGAATGATGAGTTCAGTTGAAAATTTAAAAAGGCTCAACCAGAGAAAATGCTTCAAGTGTTGAAGGATTCCTTTAGTACTCCTGACAACATTGAGTAGCACAAGACTAGTTGCGCTATTTTTAATGTTTGGATGAGGAAGGGTGGATCATTACTGATCATGTATTGTACATGATCGAGCAGATTGAAAAATTGAGTAAACTCGACTTTTTCTTGCACGAATAGTTAGAGAAGAATATGATCCTGAACTCCCTACCTAAGTCCTACCTGCCGTTCTTCGATCATTTTAGAATGATGAAGCCTGTAGTTAACTATCACGGTCTGTTGGGATTGCTACAAACTTTTAAGAAAGATCACCAGCTCCATAAAGAGATGGTAAATCTAGTGAGAGGATCTTCTTCAAGTAGTCATCATCCCTTTAAGAAAGAAAAAAAAAAGAATAAGAAGGTGCCTAGTGCTGGGAGTCAGTCCCAAAAATTCAAGTTCAAGACTGATCAAAGTCAAACAGAGTGCTTTTTTTGTAAGAAGCAGGATCACTGGAAGAGAAATTATCCTTAGTATATTGCTTTCCTTGACCCGAGCAGGTCAAAGAAGAAGAAGCAATCAGTTATTGGATAAGGTACTTATGTGATAACACCTTATACCTTCTCTCTTTTTGATACAATAATTTAGATATTGGATACTGACGGTCCTATTCACATTTGTAATTCATTGCAGGATCTTCAGATCACTAAGAGATTTGAAGATGGCGAGAGATTCCTGAATGTTGGAGATGAAAAATCAGTTCCAGTTTTAATTTTAGGAATCATTAAGCTTGTATTTGAATCTCAGTACATTATTCTTGATGAGTGTCATTACTATCCTAGTTTTCTTTTAAATATTATTTCTGTAGGCCTTTTGACCAATTCTAATTATGAAATATCAATATAGAAAAACTTTTGTGATATCATTTTGAATGGTGTTATAATTTTATGTGGATAGTTGAACAATGGTATTTATATTGTATCTAAGTCTAATGTAATGTACATTTCAAATAAACACCCTAGAATAGATGATGTCACGGATGCCTACCTTTGGTATTGTAGGCTAGGTTATATCAACATGAATAGGATAAATAGATTAGCTCAAGAAGAAATTCTTGATAAAGATGATTATGAATCATTACCTACTTGTGAGTCTTGTTTGCTTGAAAAGATGATCAAGTCACCTTTTACTAAAAAAGATGAACGAGCTAGTGATGTGCGGGGTCTGATATGATGTATGTGGACCCATGAGCAGATATGCCAAAGAAAGATATAGCTATTTCATTACATTCATAGATGACTTATCAAGATATGGGTACGTCTACTTGATAAAACATAAGTCTGAATCATTTGAAATGTTCAAATAGTTTCATAATGAAGTAAAGAAACAAACTGAAAAAAGTATTAAAACTCTTCGATCTGACTGAGGAGGTGAATACCTCTCCAGTGAATCTCTGACATATCTAGGAGAGAATGGGATTCTCTCTCAATGGACCACTCCAAGGACATCACAGCATAATGGCATCTCAGAAAGGAGGAATCGAACCTTGTTGGACATGGTCCGGTTCATGATGGGATTTGTAACTCTGTCGATCTTCTTTTGGGGATATACACTTGAAACAGCCTGTCTTGTGCTCAATAATATTCTGAGCAAGTCAGTTAGTAAGACACCATATGAGATATGATCAGGGTTTAGGCCGAACCTCTTTTACTTTAGGGTCTGGAGATGTCTAGCTTATGTTAAATGATTACAAACTGACAAGCTCAGCTGTAGGTCTGATAAATATAATTTCGTAGAGTATCCTAACAAAATGAGGGGATATTACTTTTATCTACCTACTAAACAAAAGGTATTTGTCAGCAGTAAGGTATATTTTTTGAAAAAAAAAATTTTAGTGAAGGAATAAGTGCCTTTAAAATTGAACTTGATGAAGTTTGACATGTAGAAGAACTGACACCAATGATTGAATCTGAACCAGATTTGATGAGATCAAATCCAGAGCCCAACACACAAACATCCTTAAGGTGATCTGGTAGAGTACCACGTCAGCCAGACAGATACTTAGATTTTTTGGTCTGGGATGGGGATCCTATTGAACTCGATGAGAACAATGAGGATCCAATCACCTACATAGATGTGATGCAGAGCTCTGATTCTGACAAATGGCTTGAAGCTATGAAATCTGAAATAGAATTCATGGAGGTCAACGATGTATGGATATTGATTGACCCACCTGAAGGGGTTAAACCCATAGGATGTAAGTGGTCTTTAAAAGGAAGAAGGGCGTAGATGGAAAGGTGGAGACCTATAAAGTCTATTTGGTTACCAAGGGTTATTGTCAGTATTATGGTATTGACTATGATGAGATATTTTTTTCTATGAAAATGCTTAAGTTCATTCGGATCATGCTTACTGTTGGGTATAAAATATCCGCAGTCGAAGTTCCTGATGGGATTAACCCTCGTGAGTCTCCTCCAACTCGGACCACAAGCAGACTCCGCCTGGACCCCTACGGGAGCTGGGCTCCGTCACCCACTTCAACTGCTGGTAAGCGCCGCCCGGACTCCTACGGGAACTGGGCTCCGTCACCAACTTCAACTGCAAGGAAGACTCTGCCCGGACTCCTACGGGAGCCGAGCTCCGTCCACAACTCCGACTGCAGGTAAGCGCCGCCCGGACTCCTACGGAAGCCGGGCTCCGTCCCTAACTTCAGTCGTAAGGAAGACTCCGCCCGGACTCCTACGGGAACCGGGCTCCGTCACCAACTTCAACCGCAAGGGAGACTCCGCCCGGACTCTTACGGGAGCCGGGCTCCGTCCATAACTCCGACTGCTGGTAAGCGCCGCTCGGACTCCTACGGGAGCCGGGCTCTGTCCCCAACTTCAATCGTAAGAAAGACTCCGTCCGGACTCCTACGGGAGTCGGGCTCCGTCACCAACTTCAACCGCTGGTAAGCACCGTCCGAACTCCTACGAGAGCCGGGCTCCGTCTCCAACTTCAACCATAAGGAAGACTCCGCCCGGACTCCAACGGGAGCCGGGCTCCGTCCACAACTCCAACTGCTGGTAAGCTCCGCTCGGACTCCTACGGGAGCCGGACTTCGCCTCTGACATTAATTGCAGGTAGACTTTGACCGGACTCCTACGGGAGCCTGATCTCGCCAGCTACAGGGAGACTCCGCCCAGACTCCTACGGGAGCCGGACTCCATCCACAACTCCGACTGCTAGTAAGAGCCGCCCGGACTCCTACGGGAGCCAGGCTCCGTCCCCAACTTCAGCCGCAAGGAAGACTCCGCCCGGACTCCTACGGGAACCGGGCTACGTCACCAACTTCAACCGTAAGGAAGACTCCGCTCGGACTCCTACGGGAGCCGGGCTCCATCACCAACTTCAACTGCTGGTAAGCACCGCCCGGACTCCTACGGGAGCCAGGCTCCGTCCCCAACTTCAACCGTAAGGAAGACTCCGCCCGGACTCCTACGGGAGCCGGGCTCCGTCCATAACTCCAATTGCTGGTAAGCTCCACCCGGACTCCTATGGGAGCCGAACTTCGCCTCTGACTTTAATTGTAGGTAGACTTTGACCGGACTCCTACGGGAGCCTGATCTCGTCAACTACAGGGAGACTCCACCCGGACTCCTACGGGAGGCGGGCTCCGTCCACAACTCCGACTGCTGGTAAGCGCCGCCCAGACTCCTACGGGAGCCGGGCTCCGTCCACAACTCCGACTGCTGGTAAGCGCCGCCCAGACTCCTACGGGAGCCGGGCTCTGTCCCCAACTTCAGCCGCAAGGAAGACTCTGCCAGGACTCCTACGGGAATCGGGCTCCGTCAACAACTTCAACCGCAAGGGAGACTCCGCCCGGACTCCTACGGGAGCCGGGCTCCGTCCACAACTCCGACTGCTGGTAAGCGCCGCTCGGACTCCTACGGGAGCCGGGCTCCATCCCCAACTTCAGCCGTAAGGAAGACTCCGCCCGGACTCCTGCGGGAGCCGGGCTCCGTCACCAACTTTAACCGCTGGTAAGCACCGCCCGAACTCCTACAGGAGCCGGGCTCCGTCCCCAACTTCAACCGTAAGGAAGACTCTGCCCGGACTCCTACGGGAGCCGAGCTCCGTCCATAACTCCAACTGCTGGTAAGCTCCGCCCGGACTCCTACGGGAGCTGGACTTCGCCTCTGACTTTAATTGCAGGTAGACTTTGATCGGACTCCTACGGGAGCCTGATCTCGCCAGCTACAGGGAGACTCCGCTCGGACTCCTACGGGAGCCGGGCTCCGTCCACAACTCCGACTGCTGGTAAGCGCCGCCCGGACTCCTACGGGAGCCGGGCTCCGTCCCCAACTTCAGCCGCAAGGAAGACTCCGCCTGGACTCCTACGGGAACCGGGCTCCATCACCAACTTCAACCGTAAGGAAGACCCCGCCCGGACTCCTACGAGAGCCGGGCTCCGTCACCAACTTCAACCGCTGGTAAGCGCCGCCCGGACTCCTGGAGTCCGGGAGCCGGGCTCCTCCCCAACTTCAGCCGTAAGGAAGACTCCGCCCAGACTCCTACGGGAGCCGGGCTCCGTCCACAACTCCGACTGCTAGTAAGCACCGCCCGGACTCCTACGGGAGCCAGGCTCCATCCCCAACTTCAACCGTAAGGAAGACTCCGCCCAGACTCCTACGGGAGCCGGGCTCCGTCCACAACTCCAACTGCTGGTAAGCACCGCCCGGACTCCTACGGGAGCCGGGCTCCGTCCCCAACTTCAGCCGTAAGGAAGACTCCACCCGGACTCCTACGGGAGCCAGGCTCCGTCACCCAGTTCAACTGCTGGTAAGCGCCGCCCGGACTCCAACAGGAGCCGGGCTTCGTCTCCAACTTTAACCGCAAGGAAGACTCCGTTCGGACTCCTACGGGAATCGGGATCCGTCCCCAACTTCAACCGTAAGGAAGACTCAGCCTAGACTCCTATGGGAACCGGGCTCCATCACCAACTTCAACTGCAAGAAAGACTCTGCCCGGACTCCTACGAGAGCCGGGCTCCGTCCACAACTCCAACTGCTGGTAAGCGCCGCCCGAACTCCTACAGGAGCCGGGCTCCATCCCCAACTTCAACCGCAAGGAGACTCCACCCGGACTCCTACGAGAACTGGGCTCCGTCCCCAACTTCAACCGTAAGGAAGACTTCGCCCGGACTCCTACAGGAGCCGGGCTCCGTCACTCACTTCAACTGCTGGTAAGCGCCGCCCGGACTCCTACGGGAACCGGGCTCCGTCACCAACTTCAACCGTAAGGAAGACTCCGCCCGGACTCCTACGGGAGCCGGGCTCTGTCACCCACTTCAACTGCTGGTAAGCTCCGCCCGGAGTACTATGGGAGCCGGACTTCGCCTCTAACTTTAATTGCAGGTAGACTTTGATCGGACTCCTACGGGAGCCTGATCTCGCCATCTACAGGGAGACTTCGTCCGAACTCCTACGGGAGTCGGACTCCGCCCACAACTCCGACTGCAAGCAGACTCCGCCCGGACTCCTACGGGAGCCGGGCTCTGTCACCAACTTCAACCACTGGTAAGCTTCGTCCGGACTCCTACGGGAGCCGGACTTCGCCCCTGACTTTAATTGCAGGAAGACTCTGCCCGGACCCCTACGGGAGCCGGGCCTCGCCTCCGACTCTGGCTGAAGACAGACCTCGTTCGAACTCCTACAAGAGCCGGACTCCGCCCATAACTCCGACCGCAAGCAGACTCCGCCCGGACTCCTACGGGAGCCGGGCTCCATCACGAACTTCAACCGCTGGTAAGCTTCGTCCGGACTCTTACGGGAGCCGGGCTCTGGGCTCCTCCCAAATGTATAGCTAACCACCCCTCTCCACCAGACACTCCAGCCAAACTTCAGCCGACAGGTCTGCACTCCCTGATGTGATGCAACAACGGCCACGATCCTGCTCCACTTCTTGCGACGGATTCCGTGCGGCTCCATTACTCCCTAGCAGACCGCTATAATGCCCACGATCCTGCTCCACTTCCTACGATGGATACCACATGATTCTTCCATCCTCTGGCAAGTCACGACAATGGACGTCACTCCACTCCCTGCGGCAGACTCCACGTGGCGCGCTTCGATGATAGCCACGGGTTTACTCCACTACTCTTCACAATAAATTCCTCCTGACTATGGGCGGCCCACTACCAGATGGTTACGAACGTCGCTATCAGTCTGTTGCACCCTCCGCCTATAAAAAGGGGGACCCCAGATACGTTATTCTCTAAGCTCTTGTTTTTACCTAAAAACTCTGCTAAAATTTCCGTTCGAGCACTCCATTCTTGTTGAGGCAGAGAACTGACTTGAGCGTCGGAGGGTCTTGCCGGAGCAGCCCCACCTCTGGTTTAGACTTTTTTTGCAGGTCCCGGCGGCGACCGCAACTCCCTCGGCTCCAGCTTCTCCGGTGTAGGCAGATTTTTGCACCAACAGGATTGGCGCTAGAAGGAGGGCCTGCTGTGTCTTCGTAGTATCCTTGTTCTTAAAGGAGCGCTCAACGGGACCACCCTCGGGCATCTTTTCCAGCATCCTCTCCTCCTTCCTCCACTTGGTCTTTGCTCGATGCCTCCCCGCAAGGCATCCACGCGACGATCTATGGCCTCCGCGGTCAGATCTCAGGCTCCGGCCTCACCTCCTATTTTCCAACCTCCTCCTCCTTCTCCGGCAATGGCGGTCGGCATGGAGCAGTTTGATCTGCTAGCGCAGTAGGTCAGAGGCCTCACTGAAGCTGTGCAGGCCATGCAGCAGCAGCAGCCGCCGCAGGCATCAGTGCGCCTGGAAAGGGTGTCACCGGAACACCAGAATCCGGTGGTGGGGTGGGCCACTTGGGCCAGCCATCTCGTCTTTCCTGGGAAGATGAACCCGAGGGTGTAGAGCCCTCAATCGGATCATGACTCCACCCCTGGAAGATCCCTGCCCCCATTCTGCCAGAGGACCCTCGAGACCCGAAGTCGAGAGGATTTTTTGGACCGGAGACTCCAAGAGATGAACCGGCAGATCGAAGAACTCCGCCACGCTCCCCCCGCTTATGGTGAGGATATTTTCACTGACCCTCCCTTTTCTCAAATGATTATGCAGGAACCGATCCCACCAAACTTCAAACTCTCCCAGTTCGAAAGCTACGACAAGACTTCAGATCCCGGTTGATCATCTGGAAGCCTTTCGGATGATGATGCTGCTTCATGGCGCTCTCGACGCCATTCTATGCCGAGCCTTCCCATCCACCTTGAAGGGAGCAGCGAAAAATTGATACTCAGCGCTGAAGCCGGGTACCATCTTTTTCTTCGATCAGATGAGCCACCAATTTGTGGCCTATTTTGTCAGCAGCTGGCACCCTCGGAAGGGTTCAGAGTCCCTCATCAATATCAAGCAGAGGAAAGGGGAGTCCATTCGGGCCTACATCAACCGTTTCAATGTCGCAGCGCTGGAGGTCCAGAATTTGGACCAATCAGTCGCAATGGCCACTCTGAAGGGTGGCCTTCAGAAGAATGACCTTTTGTTCTCTCTGGAGAAGAAGTACCTCAGAAATTTTGCTGATTTGTTGGCTCGGGCTGAAGGGTACATCCGAACGGAAGAAGCCTTCAAAATGAAGGATGAGGAGACCGCGAGAGAGCAACAGGCGGGAGACTCGAGTAAGCCCGCAGTCGAAAAAAGATCGGGAGAAGCTCGGCCGCGTTCTCGATCCCCTCCTGGACACAAGCGTGCCCATACTCCGCCCCGGGTATACAGGCAGAGGAGTCCGGATCGTGGGGTTCGATGGGGTTCTCCACTGGAAAGGTTCCGCAACTACGCCCCCCTCAATGCCTCGAAGACCCAGGTACTGATGGAGGTCAGGGAGCAGCTCCCTAGGCCAGAGAGGATGCGCACACACCTCGGGAAGTGCAACCCCAATAAGTTCTGTCTCTACCACCGCGACCACGGCCACGACACGGAGGAATGCATCCAGCTCCAAGACGAGATCGAGGAGCTCATCCGATGAGGTCGACTCGACAGGTTCATCCGACGCCGGCCTGAGGGTAGAGAAGATCGGCCAAGGGCCCTGCCGCAATCTGAACCGCCAAGGAGGGTGGAGCAGCCCAGAGATCGGCCTCCAATTGGGACCATCGACTCCATCGTCGGAGGGCCTCAGGGAGGAGCAGACCTTCCACGACCATGGAACTCGAGAAACCTGTAAATGTATCGCTTACGACTTTGCCCTGAATCTAAATTTCTTTCGACTTTGCGTGCTCCTCCCATTTGGCATGGATTTGTTATGACTGGGGATAACCCCTTCAAACAATTAAAATAAGGTTATGTTAGGAACGGGAGGAAAATCTCATCATAACATAGCTAAAATGAAAGTCCGATTATCTTGAGATCGAATTTGGGGAGAGGCCTTACAATGCCCTAATGCGCCCCCACAGCCATGTCAGGAACAGGAGGAGAACCTCGTCCTGGCATGAGCAAAGTCAAAGGCCCGATTCTTTTAGACCGGATGGGGGGAGAGGCCTTACAATGCCCTAATGTGCCCCCACAGCCATGTCAGGAACAGGAGGAGAACCTCGTCCTGACATGAGCAAAGTCAAAGGCCCGGTTCTTTTAGACCGGATGGAGGGAGAGGCCTTACAACGCCCTAATGCACCCCCACAGCCATGTCAGGAACAGGAGGAGAACCTCGTCCTGACATGAGCAAAGTCAAAGGTCCGATTCTTTTAGACCACATGGGGGGAGAGGCCTTGCAACGCCCTAATGTGCCCCCACAGCCATATCAGGAACAGGAGGAGAACCTCGTCCTGACATGAGCAAAGTCGAAGGCCCGGTTCTTTTAGATTGGATGGGGGGAGAGACTCTTGCAATGGCCCTTATGTACCCCCGCGGCCCCGTTGGGAACAGGAGGAGAACCTCGTCCTAACCTAAGCTGAGATCGACTACGTCGGGAATGGAAGGAGAACCTCGTCTTGACGGTGACGAAACCCGACCGCCCAACGAGATCGGATGAAGGGGAAGGCCCCTCAGCGGCACCTTCACACTTCTACGCAACCCCACAAAAAGCGAGGGGAGGGCCCTCACTCAGAAAAGAGGAGGAAAATTAAAAAGGAAGAGCGACGAACTACGTCGGAAACAGATGAAGGACAAACCACACCAAAGATCTAAGGAACCTCGTCTCAACAAAGATGGGAAGTTCCTACCAAACACCCCCGACCTCTAAGAAGGCTCTCGACATAGGTCAAGAAGACAACGATGCCTCTGAAGTAATGCAGAGTTCGGGCCACCAAGCTCGAGCCTACGGCCACGAACGATGAGGAAAGCAAACCAGCGCATCGATGACTGGGCACCTCCAAACGACGTCAACGTCGGACAAGTCGAACGACAAGAGAAGTTCGACGGACGATAATTTAATACAATATGCGGACGAGGTAACACAAAATCCCCTTTTCATTCTATTTGCGAAATATACACCACGAAGCCCAGAAGGCCAAAGGAAGAAAAGCAAAACGACAAAAGCGAGATAAAACAACAAAAGGAAAAATGTATACATGAAAAGACGGAAGGCCAAGAAGAGCCTTAGGGAAGCTCTGCTCCTTCCGACCTAGAATTATCTACTCCATCCCTTATCCAGGACTGCCTCAGATTCTCAACTTCTTCTTCTAACTCTCTCTTTTTTAATAGCACATCCTGGAGCGCCCGACGAAGTCGTTGGCTTTCGGTCTCTGCCTCTCGATGCCTCTTTCTCAGGACCTCAGATTCTGCCTCCGCATCCGTGACGGCCTGCTGCTCGTATGCCAGTTGGACCTTCAATTGCTGCAGCTCAGCTGTCCTTTCCCCGAGGATGACAGAAAGCCCTTCGACGGTTCCTCTTAGGGACTGGAGTTCATTAGAATCTCGAGCAGAAGTGAGTTGAGCCCTGTCAGCCAGTTGCCTCTGAAGACGGGTGACTTCATCGGCCGCCACCCTGAGTCTCCCTTTATATTCATCCACCTGCCTGCGCCAACCAGCCCGATGCACGTCGTGGCTCACCTTGACATCCTGAAGCTGCTGCTGAAGGTCGGAGACCTTCTTCGACCACTCTCGATCGCCGTCGGCCCGAGCCAGGAGTCGGGACGAACTCCCTTCCAGCTGGCCGATCCTCTTCTTCGCAGCCAACAGTTCCATCCTGAGAGCACTAATCTTGGCAGCTTGAGCCCAAATTCGATCACTGGTGCTCTTCTTGTATTCCTCAAGCTCCTTCACGAAGTCCGCCTTCCTCCGGCTATACTCCATGATCCCCTTCACGTGGAGATTTCGAAAGCGGGTAGCCTCCGTGGTGGCTTCAGAATGACCCTCTCTCAACCTGCGAAGCTCGCCTTCCATCTTCTTCGCCCCTTTTGTCAAGTGAAGAACTTCCTTCCTCAGTCGTCGGATCGTGGACTTTAGCGGGATCCCCAGGGACAGGGGAAGTGCTTCGACAGGGCACTGCCATTGGGAGACAAAAGCGTCAAGACGCGTCTCATCACAGAAAGAAAAGTAGAAAGAAGAAAAGAAGGAAGGAGAAGCCATCCATGACAAGAAATTCAACTTTATTGATTGAATGATTCTTGAAGACAAAAAGGAAAAGAAAAATTACGGTAAAATAAAACTACAAGGTCGGAGGTCTCAGACCTCAGAAGCAGGAGTTGGAGAGCTCGGTGTTCCTGGAGGGGGGTCTGCGGCAGCAGTGGTGGCGGGAGAGAGACCGGCCTCATCTTCAGACTCCTCACCCAGGAAGCTGAGGTCGGGCTCCAGAAATTTCCTGACCACCTTCTCCTGGCAGAGCTCGAACCCCTTGATGAATGCCTCCTGGCCGAATTGGACATTCAGGTCCCTCATCTCCGTGGAGGCCTTGAACTCCTCTACCGCAAGAACCCTGACCTCCGAGATTAGGACTGGAATCTGCTCAGCCAAATTGGTGACCTCGGCCTCCGCCTTTCTCACCGTCTCCTCCAAGGTCTGCTTCTCCTCCTTCCGGGCTTGTTTCTCTCTTTCCAGGGCCTCTTGGAGGGTGACTACTTCGGCTGCCTTTTCTTTGAGACGAGCGACCTCGGCCCGGCAACGCTCCTCCACCTGGATGGCGTCCCTCCTTGCCCGGTTCGTCACCTCGATATTGGCGAGGAGCTGGTGGCCAATCTGCAAGGGCGGCTAGGGGATCAGAACAAGGGTCGAATAGCCGGTTAAATGAAGATTTGTTTACCTCGAGGAAGGATCTTAGGGAGTCCCAGACCCGCTGCTCAGGATCGGTGCGGTCGATCCTCTCGATGACTTCAGGCAGAATGCAGCCGTCGATCAACTGCCTGATCAAGTCCCTGTCATTGAAGGGATTCTCCGGCTCCTCTCCAGAACCGAGGGACTCATCAGCGGTGGCTCGACGGCTACTCATCCTGCGGGCCACTGACTTTCTTCTCTTCCCCCTCTCGACTACGGGTGCCTCCATGGAGTGGACCCCGAAAATGGGAGCCCCAGTCGGCGGACTCCTCGAAGAGGCCCGGGGGGCCGTTGGTTCGACGTCCGAGGGAACGTCGATCGTTGGAGCCGCCTGGATGGGCGCGGCCAAGCTCGACTCCTCCACCCTAGCCCTCTTTGCTGATCCGGAGACCGTGGCACCCTTTCTTTTGTGGGCCTTGAGGCCCCTGGCAAGCATCCGTGCTGCTTCGACGTCCATTCCTTAAAAAAAAAAAAAATCAATCAATCAAAGAATCAGAAATCAATAATGGGGTAAAAAAGGAAGGAGTAGCACCCAAAAAAAAAAAAAGAGAAAAGAGAAGAAAAAGAAAGAAAAAGAAGAAGGACAGAAGAAAAGAAGAGAAAGAAAAAGATGAAGTACTCGCAGGATCCTGGGGGCTCAGGCCGATGTTGAACAAAAATTGCTCCCTCAGAAGGTTGGGAAGGGAAGGAGCGGAGTAGGCGAGAAGCTTCCGGACGGCCTGAAGGTCGTCCTCTCCCAGGCTGGGAGCCCGGCGGACAGAGTCCCTTAGAGAGCCCCAAGGGGGCAGGCCCAGCCTCAGGGTCGGGCAGTGGACGAAGAGGTATTTTCCCTTCCAGTTATGGATGGAAGAGGGAGTGCCTTTCAGCAACCCTTTTTTGCCAAACTGGGGGGAGAAATACCACCAGTCCTTTGCCGAAGGGTGACACTTAAAAGTGTAAAAATGCCTAAACAAAGAAAGGGATGGCTGAACTTCAACTACATGGCAAAGGGAAAGAAATCCAATCAAGAACCTAAAGGAATTCGGAGCCACTGAAGCCAAAGAGATGTCTAAGAAGTGAAAAAGGGCAACAACAAAGGACGGAAGCGGAAGCCGGAGTCTGGCACGGAACGCCTCCTGATACAGGCAAAAGCGACCGGGTGGGGGAGTGCTAGCCCAGTCAGAGGGACCAGGAAGCTCTAGGTCATACTCCGGAGGAACTCCGTACTGAACCCTTATCAGCAGGAGTTCATCCGGAGTCAAGGAGTAGGGAATGGCACCCGGTGCAAAAATCGGGCGAGGCCCCACCCCAGGTATGGGTTCATCTACAGAATGGGGGACCTGAGGGGTTGAGGCGGAAGAACTCTCGGAACCGCCGGAAGCGAAAGTACCGGAAGACATTTCGAATACCTTCAAATGAAGACCCTGATGATCCCGAAGAAAATGGACAGGGCAAAGGACGAGAGGTCACAGGAGACTAACTCAGAGGAATACAACAGAAAAAAAAATGGCAAAGAAAAGGCCCCCAAGTGGTGGGAAGAAAAACGAAGATTCTGGGACTAACCTAGATCGCTCTGAGGGATGCAGAGGGGCGAGGATAGGGACGACTCGAAGGACGCCTATGGCCCAAGAAGACGCCAAGAGAATCAGGGCTCTCAAAGAAAGGGCAGACACCGATAGAATTCTCAAGTGGAATAGGGCCCCTAAAGACGGAAGGATGGGTTTAAATAGACCCTGAGATCCGACGCCATAATGATCGCGAATCTCTCCAGGCCGGCCCACGCTCGACACGTGTCCCACTCACCACGACAGATGGCTAAAAGTGGCTGACGGCTGACAGAGCTATTACAGCACTGTACCTGGGCCAGCGTATCGGTGGGAATTTCGTAGGGTCCCTTCATATCACCCCGATTCGAAAAGACTCCAGCACGCACATATTTAATGCCAAAATATCTGAGGACGGCCGCGCACAAGATTCAAGGGGGCAACTTCGGCTGTGCAAATCTTTCTGTACTTTCTTCATTCGAAATTCGAACTCGAAAGTAGAGGGACTGGTGTTGGATATAAAATACCCTCAGTCGAAGTTTTCGATGGGATTAACCCTCGCGAGTCTCCTCCAACTCCGACCGCAAGCAGACTCTACCCGGACCCCAACGGGAGCCGGGCTCCGTCACCCACTTCAACTGCTGGTAAGTGCCGCCCAGACTCCTACGGGAACCGGGCTCCGTCACCAACTTCAACTGCAAGGAAGACTCCGCCCAGACTCCTACGGGAGCCGGGCTCCGTCCACAACTCCGACTGCTGGTAAGCGCCACCCGGACTCCTACGGGAGCCGGGCTCCATCCCTAACTTTAGCCGTAAAGAAGACTCCGCCCGGACTCCTATGGGAACCGAGCTCCGTCACCAACTTCAACCGCAAGGGAGACTCTGCCCGGACTCCTACGGGAGCTGGGCTCCGTCCACAACTCCGATTGCTGGTAAGCACCATCCGAACTCCTATGGGAGCCGGGCTCCGTCCCTAACTTCAGCCGTAAGGAAGACTCCACCCGGACTCCTACGGGAGCCGGGCTCCGTCACCAACTTCAACCGCTGTTAAGCACCGTCAAGAATCCTACGGGAGCCGGGCTTCGTCCCCAACTTCAACCGTAAGGAAGACTCCGCCCGGACTCCTACGGGAGCCGGGCTCCATCCACAACTCCAACTGCTGGTAAGCTCCGCCAGGACTCCTACGGGAGCCGGACTTCGCCTCTGACTTTAATTGCAGGTAGACTTTGACCGGACTCCTACGGGAGCCTGATCTCGCTAGCTACAGGGAGACTCCGTCCGGACTCCTATGGGAGCCGGGCTCCGTCCACAACTCCGACTGCTGGTAAGCGCCGCCCGGACTCCTACGGGAGTCGGGCTCCGTCTCCAACTTCAGCCGCAAGGAAGACTCCGCCCGGACTCCTACGGGAATCGGGCTCCGTCACCAACTTCAACCGTAAGGAAGACTCTGCCCAGACTCCTACGGGAGCCAGACTCCGTCACCAACTTCAACCGCTGGTAAGCACCGCCCGGACTCCTACGGGAGCCGGGCTCCGTCCCCAACTTCAACCGTAAGGAAGACTCCGCCCGGACTCCGACGGGAGCCGAGCTCCGTCCACAACTCCAACTGCTGGTAAGCTCCGCCCGGACTCCTACGGGAGCCGGACTTCGCCTCTGACATTAATTGCAGGTAGACTTTGACCGGACACCTATGGGAGCCTGATCTCGCCAGCTACAGGGAGACTCCGCCCAGACTCCTACAGGAGCCGGGCTCCGTCCACAACTCCAACTGCTGGTAAGCACCGCCCGGACTCCTACGGGAGCCGGGCTCCATCCCCAACTTCAGCCGCAAGGAAGACTCCGCCCGGACTCCTACGGGAATCGGGCTCCGTCACCAACTTCAACCGCAAGGGAGACTCCGCCCGGACTCCTACGGGAGTCGGGCTCCGTCCACAACTCCGACTGCTGGTAAGCGCCGCCCGGACTCCTACGGGAGCCGGGCTCCGTCCCCAACTTCAGTCGTAAGGAAGACTCCGCCCGGACTCCTACGGGAGTCGGGCTCCGTCACCAACTTCAACCGCTGATAAGCACCACCCGGACTCCTACGGGAGTCGGGCTCCATCCCCAACTTCAACCGTAAGGAAGACTCCGCCCGGACTCCTACGGGAGCCGGGCTCCGTCCACAACTCCAACTGCTGGTAAGCTCCGCCCGGACTCCTACAGGAGCCGGACTTCGCCTTTGACTTTAATTGCAGGTAGACTTTGACCGGACTCCTACGGGAGCCTGATCTCGCCAGCTACAGGGAGACTCCACCCGGACTCCTACGGGAGCCGGGCTCCGTCCACAACTCCGACTGCTGGTAAGCACTACCC
This sequence comes from Elaeis guineensis, assembly GCF_000442705.2. Classification (NCBI taxonomy): domain Eukaryota; kingdom Viridiplantae; phylum Streptophyta; class Magnoliopsida; order Arecales; family Arecaceae; genus Elaeis; species Elaeis guineensis. The sequence continues at coordinate 92,117,654 of NC_026003.2, read as the reverse complement.
AGACTCCTACAGTAGTCGTGCTCCATCCCCAACTTCAACCGCAAGGAAGACTCCGCTCAGACTCCTACGGGAACCAGGCTCCGTCACCAACTTCAACCGTAAGGAAGACTCCGCTCGAACTCCTACGGGGGTCGGGCTCCGTCACCAACTTCAACCGCTGGTAAGCACCGCCCGAACTCCTACGGGAGCCGGGCTCCATCCCCAACTTCAGCCGTAAGGAAGACTCCGCCCAGACTCCTACGGGAGCCGGGCTCCGTCCACAACTCTGACTGCTGGTAAGCGCCGCCCGGACTCCTACGGGAGTCGGGCTCCGTCCCCAACTTCAACCGTAAGGAAGACTCCGCCCGGACTCCTACGAAAGTCGGGCTCCGTCCACAACTCCAACTGCTGGGAAAAGCCGCCCGAACTCCTACGGGAGCCGGGCTCCGTCCCCAACTTCAGCCGTAAGGAAGACTCCGCCCGGACTCCTACGGGAGCCGGGCTCCGTCACCCACTTCAACTGCTGGTAAGCACCGTCCGGACTCCTACAGGAGCCGGGCTCCATCCCCAACTTCAACCGCTGGTAAGCACCGCCCGGACTCCTACAGGAGCCGGGCTCCGTCCCCAACTTCAACCGTAAGGAAGACTCCGCCCGGACTCCGACGGGAGCTGAGCTCCGTCCACAACTCCAACTGCTGGTAAGCTCCGCCCGGACTCCTACGGGAGCCGGACTTCGCCTCTGACATTAATTGCAGGTAGACTTTGACCGGACACCTATGGGAGCCTTATCTCGCCAGCTACAGGGAGACTCCGCCCAGACTCCTACGGGAGCCGGGCTCCGTCCACAACTCCAACTGCTGGTAAGCACCGCCCGGACTCCTACGGGAGCCGGGCTCCATCCCCAACTTCAGCCGCAAGGAAGACTCCGCCCGGACTCCTACGGGAATCGGGCTCCGTCACCAACTTCAACCGCAAGGGAGACTCCGCCCGGACTCCTACGGGAGTCGGGCTCCGTCCACAACTCCGACTGCTGGTAAGCGCCGCCCGGACTCCTACGGGAGCCGGGCTCCATCCCCAACTTCAGTCGTAAGGAAGACTCCGCCCGGACTCCTACGGGAGTCGGGCTCCGTCACCAACTTCAACCGCTGATAAGCACCACCCGGACTCCTACGGGAGTCGGGCTCTGTCCCCAACTTCAACTGTAAGGAAGACTCCGCCCGGACTCCTACGGGAGCCGGGCTCCGTCCACAACTCCAACTGCTGGTAAGCTCCGCCCGGACTCCTACAGGAGCCGGACTTCGCCTTTGACTTTAATTGCAGGTAGACTTTGATCGGACTCCTACGGGAGCCTATTCTCGCCAGCTACAGGGAGACTCTGCCCGGACTCCTACGGGAGCCGGGCTCCGTCCACAACTCCGACTGCTGGTAAGCACTACCCAGACTCCTACAGTAGTCGTGCTCCATCCCCAACTTCAACCGCAAGGAAGACTCCGCTCAGACTCCTACGGGAACCAGGCTCCGTCACCAACTTCAACCGTAAGGAAGACTCCGCTCGAACTCCTACGGGGGTCGGGCTCCGTCACCAACTTCAACCGCTGGTAAGCACCGCCCGAACTCCTACGGGAGCCGGGCTCCATCCCCAACTTCAGCCGTAAGGAAGACTCCGCCCAGACTCCTACGGGAGCCGGGCTCCGTCCACAACTCTGACTGCTGGTAAGCGCCGCCCGGACTCCTACGGGAGTCGGGCTCCGTCCCCAACTTCAACCGTAAGGAAGACTCCGCCCGGACTTCTACGAGAGCCGGGCTCCGTCCACAACTCCAACTGCTGGGAAAAGCCGCCCGAACTCCTACGGGAGCCGGGCTCCGTCCCCAACTTCAGCCGTAAGAAAGACTCCGCCCGGACTCCTACGGGAGCCGGGCTCCGTCACCCACTTCAACTGCTGGTAAGCACCGTCCGGACTCCTACAGGAGCCGGGCTCCATCCCCAACTTCAACCGCAAGGAAGACTCCGTCCGGACTCCTACGGGAACCGGGCTCCGTCCCCAACTTCAACCGTAAGGAAGACTCAGCCCGGACTCCTACGGGAATCGGGCTCTGTCACCAACTTTAACTGCAAGGAAGACTCCGCCCGGACTCCTACGGGAGCTGGGCTCCGTCCACAACTCCAACTGCTGGTAAGCGCCGCTCGGACTCCTACAGGAGTTGGGCTCCGTCCCCAACTTCAACCACAAGGAAGACTCCGCTCGGACTCCTACGGGAACCGGGCTCCGTCCCCAACTTCAACCGTAAAGAAGACTCCGCCCGGACTCCTACGGGAGCCGGGCTCCGTCACCCACTTCAACTGCTGGTAAGCATCACTCGGACTCCTACGGGAACCAGACTCCGTCACCAACTTCAACCGTAAGGAAGACTTCGCCCGGACTCCTACGGGAGCCGGACTCCGTCACCCACTTCAACTGCTGGTAAGCTCCACTCGAACTCCTACGGGAGCCGGACTTCGCCTCTGACTTTAATTGCAGGTAGACTTTGACCGGACTCCTATAGGAGCCTGATCTCGCCAGCTACAGGGAGACTTCGTCCGAACTCCTACGGGAGCCGGACTCCACCCACAACTCCGACTGCAAGCAGACTCTGCCCGGACTCCTATGGGAGTCGGGCTCCGTCACCAACTTCAACCGCTGGTAAGCTTCGTCCGGACTCCTAGGGGAGCCAGACTTCGCTCCTGACTTTAATTGCAGGAAGACTCCACCCGGACCCCTACGGGAGCTGGGTGTCACCCCCGACTCCGGCTGCAGACAGATCTCGTCCGAACTCCTACGAGAGCCGGACTCCGCCCATAACTCCGACCGCAAGCAGACTCCGCCCGGACTCCTACGGGAGTCGGGCTCCGTCACCAACTTCAACCGCTGGTAAGCTTCATCCGGACTCTTACGGGAGCCAGGCTCCGGGCTCCTCCCAAATGGATAGCTAACCACCCCTCTCCGCTAGACACTCCAGTCGAACTTCAGCCGACAGGTCTGCACTCCCTGGCGTGACGCAGCAACGGCCACGATCCTGCTCCACTTCCTGCGACGAATTCCGTGCGGCTCCATTACTCCCTGGCAGACCGCTATGATGCCCACGATCCTGCTCCACTTCCTGCGACAGATACCGCGCGATTCTTCCATCCTCTGGCAAGTCACGACAACGGACGTCGCTCCACTCCCTGCGGCAGACTCCACGTGGCATGCTTCAGTGATAGCCACGGGTCTACTCCACTACTCTTCGCAACAAATTTCTCCTGACTATGGGCGGCCCACTACCAGACATTTACGAATATTGCTATCAGTCTGTTGCACCCTCCGCCTATAAAAAGGGGGACCCCAGATACGTTATTCCCTAAGCTCTCATTTTTACCTAAAAACTCTGCTAAAATTTTCGTTCGAGCACTCTATTCTTGTTGAGGCAGAGAACTGACTTGAGCATCGGAGGGTTTTGCCGGAGCAGCCCCACCTCTGGTTTAGACTTCTTTTGCAGGTCTCGACGGTGACCGCAACTCCCTCGGCTCCAGCTTCTCCGACGCAGGCAGATTTTTGCACCAACACTTACGATAGCAGTATACCTAGACTCTGAAGTTTGACAGATGGATGTGAAGACAGCTTTCCTAAATGGAGAGCTGAACAAAAAGGTATATATGATACAATTTGAGGGGTTTATATCCACAGATGAGTCTAAGGTGTGCAAGCTTTAGAGATTCATTTATAGATTGAAGCAAATATCTCGGAGTTGGAACATACATTTTGATAAGATAATCACAATGTACAGCTTTGTTAGGAATGGAGAGGAATCCTGCATATATAAGTGGGCAAATGGTTCAATAATTGTATTTCTTATGTTGTATGTGGATGATATTCTCTTAATCAAAAATAATGTCCCTATATTACAAGGAATAAAAGTATGGTTATCATCACAATTCTCCATGAAGGATCTAGAAGAAGTAGCCTACATCCTAGGGATAAAAATCTATAGGGATAGATCTAAGAGGCTGCTTGGGCTCTCACAATCTACGTACATAGATACTATACTGAAACGGTTCAGCATAGAGAATTTTAAGAAAGGCTATCTTTCGATAGGCCAAGAAATTTCTCTTTCGAAAGAAGATTATTCGACAACTCCTCAAGAGAGAGCATATGAATAGAGTTTCATATGCTTCGACAGTGGATTCTATTATGTATGGCATGACATGTACGAGACTAGATGTGGCATACTCACTAGGGGTACTGAGCAGATACTGTCTGATCCAGAAAAAAATCATTGGAAGGTCATAAAGACCATTCTTAAGTATTTGAGAAATACTAAGGACCAGTGGCTTGTGTATAGTGAAACTGACTTGAAACTAGTGGGATTCGCTGACTCCAGCTTTTAGTCAGACCATGACGATAGCAAGAGTGTGTCAGATTATATTTTTATCTTAAATAGTAAAATGATCTACTAAAAAAGTTTCAAGCAGCACATTATGACAGACTCTGTTTGCGAAGCAGAGTATATCACGGCATCCGATGCTACGAAGAAAGCTGTATGGTTGCAAAAGTTTATCGATGAGCTCAGAGTGACACCCTTTGTTGATGGCCCTGTTTTGTTATACGGCGATAGTAGTGGAGTCATTGCTCAAGCCAAAGAGCCGAGATCACATCAGCATACCAAACATATTCTGCACCACTATCACCTTATGTGGAAGATTATGGATCGAAGTGACGTCGATCTTCAGAAGATCGATGGAAAGAAGAACTTAACCGACCCATTTACTAAAGCTCTCAAAATTAAAGAGTTTGATGACCACAAGTCAAAGATGGATATTCAAAACTATTCGATTAGCTTTAGTCCAAATAGGAGTTGTTGAAAAATATATCCCAAAGTCAATCGTTAGACGATTGTGCTCATCTTATAAATTGTATAAGAATTTTTATTATCAAAAGTTATTTAGTATTTTCATTACAAGTTGTCCATCTTTGAACTCTTATATTATAATGAAGTCCTTAGGACTATGATTAATCGACAAAGGAGGATTTGTCGTTAAATTCTTAAAAATGTTCGCGACCAAATGATATGCTATTACTAGGATGATAGCAATATCAAGTGTAGGTCGTTATGTACTATATGAGTTAGTTGTCCTCTTAACCAAAGAGTGTAGAGACACTATTATGACAAGCAGATGGAATATAGGAGTACATTCATATCAAACGTGACCATATGTCGAGAACTCTGCTATCAAGAGTAGCTTGTGAAGGGTATGGGTATAAGTGTCCTTCCGACCTGCAACCACCATGGTGACTTGTAAGCAACTCACTGTACTTTAGTACTGGACCATCTGAATTTCTAACTCAGTAATAGAAGGTTATTGGGTGTAGTCAAATACTTATAAAATCGGTGTGTGAGTCAAGATGGAATTGACCCCTCTGAATTAATAGGAGATATACATTAGTGTATTTCAATTTATTTAAACCTTAGCCAAGGTAATCCATGAGATGGATTTGAAAGGTTGAAATATAATGTAGTCGACTAAATTAGGATTGACAGTTAAACTCTAGGTCATCTTGAGCATTTGGGTCAAAAAGATGAATTATACGGTAACCATACGCAAGTAGGTTCTAGAAGATTGCTTTGTAATACTTCGACCTATCCGATCATCAGATCATCATTACTAGATAGTTACATCGATTAGTATAGAAAGTTATTCCTATGCTACCAGCTTAGGTTCGAACCTATGGGATCACACGCATTAGAAGATTTGATCATATCAGATGGCTGAAGAGTCTAATTGGATTCTGACTTTGGTGAAGAGTCCTACTCCGACTAGGACTCTAGGTGAGAGTCCCACAAAGATTGGGACTCTATTATTTTTAAAAAATTAATTAGTAATTAAATTATTAATTGACTCAGTTTGATTGAGCAAAGAGCTTTGGTTTAAGTCTAATTGAATTAGATTTAGTTTGACTCTGATTGGGTTTGATATGATCGAGCCCGATTACAAGAAAAATTTGATCCTAATTCGATCAAGATTGTGACTCAGATAATTTTTAATTAGATTAGAAATTTGATGAGATATATAGGTTTCTAATTGGATTAGATTTATTTCTATCAGTGGGTTCAATCCAAATTTGATTTGGATTAGAATCAGAATTGAAAATGAAGAGTTCTTGTCAACTAGGACTCTATCCTTATCTTTTGTGCCACACCTGGATCTATGCCAATTTCTCTATGTCTAATTAGATTTGGATTATGATTTTTGGTATCATGATAGAGGATCTAATAGGGGTGGGTGGCTATAGCTGATGAGTCATAATATTATCTCTTGCCTAATTCGAATGCAATCCGAATTAGAGATAAGAGGTAAACTAGGAAAGAGATTTTTTGTATATGGAATATTGTTGGTGTCATATTATTTTTTTTCTTAATTTTTTTAAAGAATTATTTAGTATGTAAGACTCAAAAATTCTTCTCCATATATTAATAATTTTTTTAGAATTTTTTGGAATGCCAAAAGGAGGTTTTGGCATTGACTCTTGGTGCCCTTCTTTGGAAAATTTGAATTCCTGGTCTATAAAATAGGGTCCTCTTTCTTGGATGTCCCATGATCTATCCCTTGCTGAGTTTTATTGTCAGAGCTTCTTCTCCTCCTCTTCTATTCCTCCTCTTAATCTTCTCTTGCTTTGGAGTGTCCAAGATACTTGAAGAAGGAGAAAGAAATCAGCTGTCGAAGTTGCTTGCAGGCTAGCACCTCCAAGTCCCTGATTTGCACCAGTCTATGCATGGATCTTCTTGTAGAGGCCAGATGACTCTGTGTGGCTGTGAGTGACCTAAAAAATATCTTCTCCAATTATTGGACTAGAGGAGATCAAGATTAAATTTGTTTGGTAACGATCTGTAACTTATTTTGATTCCTATAGTAGATCTAATAGTTAGATCTAGAATTTCAGCATCGATGAGATCGATGTGAATTTTATTTTTAGATCTAAAGTGCATATTTTCATATCAAAGATCATGATGTGGTAGTATAAATAGGATCTTATATATGTGATTAAGATTAAATCATTTAATATATTATTTTTGCTACATAAAATTTTAAAATTACATATACTGCACTACCATATATTTCCTTCAAATGTCATCCCTATACGTCATAAGAGAACCTATCAAATAGGCAAAAAAGAGATTAATCTCTTCAATCTCCTATTATCGGATAGTCTAGTGATCTTATCAATAGAGTACTAGGCTACTACGATCTAAAATCTAATTTCATATATAATTACATCAACATACAATTATTGATAAAACTATTTATATCATGAACATGTCCTTGATCTTATCAATCATATTCTTCATCTAATTTAATTAGATTTGATGCATCATATACATTATATCAGATTTAAAATAAATTTTATATTTATTATAAAATATTAATTTTAGATTTAATATCATATAAATAATTAATTAGATACAAATATGAATACATAAGAAATAAATTTTTGATAAAATTTATTTTTGCACAGTGCTGAATTTTGATAGGATTTAGATCTAAATATCTATCGAAATGGATCCAATTCAGATCTAAAATAAATTTTATTTTATAATAGAAATAATAATATTAAAATTTTATTAAAATAAATTTAAAATAAATTTTAATTTATATTATTATTCCATCAAAAATTCAACAACAGCAAAATTCTGTTATAACAAACTTATAATGACTTTGATCAATAATTGATTAGGCTCATCTAATCCAATCAAAATTAGATCAAAAATTTTATATAAATATATATAAATCAGATTTAATATTAATTTTTAGTTATATAAAATATATAAAAAATTTAAAAAATTCAGATATGTATGCATGTATTTCAGTTCTGCTCTGATACCAATTGAAGGAAAGAGAAACTGTTTCTCTTCGGATAGTCCAGATTGCATCTAAAAATTTTTATATTAATATACATAAATAAAACTCAAATTTTATCTAATTAGCAGTAGAATTAGAGATCAAATCTCTAAAAATTTAAAACAATTCTTTATAGAGGTCTGGATGTGCAGACCCTCTACTTCATAAACATGCCAGACGCCACAGAAAAGCAGGATGATCTCTGATCTTCACAATCTAATGAAATGAGGGAGGAGATATACTGGTGTGACACCTCACACAAACAAGTGGGATGCCCAAGGAGGGCCCACACCAAGGGAGAAGGGGCGGCACCAAAGGGGAGAGGCTAAGGAGAAGAAGGTAGGGCCTATCTCTTCTCACACCTCTCTCTCTCTTTCTCTCTTCTCTCAATCTGATTTATTTACTATACATCCATAGGTAGAGACCCTCTCTATTTATAGATGAATCTTATGACCTAATAAGGATAGAACTTCTAACTCAAACATACTTTGAATCAGTCCAATACTCATAAAAGAAGGACTCCTATATTAGATAGAATTACCATCACATATGACAACCAAATTGCACCCAATCCCTCACCCACATGGAATGCCCACAGTGAGGAAGCTTCCAGGTGTTGGTCAGCTCATAAGAGAGGAGAATCTTAATATAAAAAAGATTTCTCATATCTCATCCAAAATGGATCCGATTCGAATCCAATTTGAAGCTAGTTCGAAATAATTTTGAAAGACTGTCAATCCCAAACTCTTTAAAACTTTTGTACAAAGTCTAACTTGAAATTTTAGACCTAATTAAGTTCAATTAATTTAGATCTAATCTGAAATTAATTATCACTTAAATTCAATCTTTCATATGCTTTATAGATCATAGATCAGAAACTGTTCATCTTCGGGATCGAATCTGAACCTCATATGTAGTGCTAGTTAGACATAGTCGACTCTTCAATCCCGTTTGACCTATAACTTAATTCTCAATCAAGTTAGCTTATATATTTAATCAAATTAAGTACTTTCAAATTGGACAAATAAACATAGGCCAATACTTTTCTATGGTGTCTGACTTGTGTGTGTGACTCTATAAGTTCAAACACTAAGTCGGTAGCACAGAAATCAATTTCTGCACTAATCAAGATACCATCTATCAATAGTTTCTGACATCCAGATAGATTGAATTATCATAAAAATATATTTTATAATCTATACACATAGTTGTCGTATAATTCATCCTTTTGACCCCGAATGCTCTAGGATGATTTCAGGTTAACTGTCAACCGAGATTACTTCATCCATATTATATTTCAACCTTTCAAATCCATCTCATAGATTATCCTGATCAAAATTTTACTAAATTAAAATACAGTGATACATTAACTTCTATAATTCGAAGGGATCAATCTCATCTTGATCCACACATAGACTTTGCAAGTATTTGATTGTACCCAATAGCCTTCCGTCACTGCATTAGGAATCTAGATAGTCCGGCATCAAAGCACAGTGAGTTACTTGCAAGTCACTATGGTGATCTCAGGTCTAAAGAATACTTATATCCATATGCTTTGTGAGTAGCTCTTGATAGCAGAACGCTCAGCAGGTGAGTCATTTGTTTAGTGATGATGCACTCCTACATCTCACCTGTATGCTATATCAGTGTTACCATACTCTTTGGTTAAGAGGACAATCAACCTATATGGCACACAACGACCTTCACTCGATAAATATCATCATCCTATAATGATGTATCATTTAGTCGCAAACATGTTTAAGAATTATACGATAAATTCTCTCTTTATCGTATACTAATATAGTTCTAAGAACTTCATCACAATACAAGAGTTTAAGAAAGATGTAATTTTATGATGAAAAAATATCAAAAAAATTTTATTTATTTATCAATAACTCATATATAAAAAAAACTCAATCGTTATATGATTGATTTTAGGACACAATTTCTAACACTTTTATAGATTTTTTGGTCTACTTTTCTACTTCATGTCTGAACTCAATGAACTTTTTAAAGGCTTTATACTTATAATGCATCAAATATATAAAACTATACCGTGAATAATCATCGATAAAAGTTATGGAGTAGACATAGCCAGCCTTAGCTTGTACATTGAATGGACCACACACATCAGTGTGTACCAGGGCTAATATCTCAATGGCTCTTTCCCCTTATCCCACAAAGGATAGCTTAGCTATTTTTTCTTAAAGACATAACTCACAAATTGAATAAAACTCGAAAGTTAATGGCCCGAGAAGATCATCTTTCTTTGATTTGTTGAGTTTATCCTCTCTTATATGGCCTAACCTAAGGTGCTATAGATTTTTTTGGCTAATCCTATCTCTAAGTCTCTTAGACCCTGCAGCTTTCATAGTTTATCTGTTAATATTAACACTCACATTTATATGCAAATGATAAAGACCGTCAATCAAAAAAGTACATGCAATAATTTTATTTTAAAAATAAATTACACATATATCTTTATTGAAGTAAAAATTATAGTTATCTTGTGTCAGCACATATATGAAAATTAAATTTCTACTGGCTATAGATACATAATAGCAGTCTTTCAAAATAAAACTAATTTCTAATGGTAATTGCAGAGGATAGGTCCCGACAGCTATAGCAGCAACTCTTGCTCTGTTGTCGATTTGGAGAGTGATCTCGCCTTCCCTCAACTCTCTAACTTCTTTTAGACTCTACATAGAAGTGCATAGATGAGCACTTGACCCAAAATCTAGAACCCAACTCAAAGAAGAGAAAATCGTTAAATTAGTTTCAATTACGAGAAAGTCAGACATGCCTTCAGAAGGCTCATCCTTCTTTCTGTTCTTCATAGTCTTCAGGTATGTCGGACAGTTTCTTCTCCAATAGCCTTCGACATTATAGTGGAAATACTTTTTTTTGTCATCGATCTTCTTTGGAACCTACTTCTTGGGCTTGATCTTATTTTTTTGCTTTTTTGCAGGCTTCTTCTTTTTCTTAAAATAAGATTTTCTCTCAGAAAAAGTCTGCTCCATAGTCAGAACTGTACCTCTTGGATTTTTCAAGGTGTTCTCAGCGGTCACCAATATGTTCAACAATTCGGGCAAAGTGCTATCAGTCTTATTCATATGATAGTTCATAATGAACTATCCATATGAATTAGGAAGAGACTGGAAGATCAAATCCACCTATAATTTCTTATCCATGTTCATTTCAAGCTTCTGAAGCTCTTCCATGTTCTTGATCATTATCAAACAATGATCATTGACAGACTATCCATCACATATTTTCACTTTGAATAATCTTCGAGAGATCTCAAAATGAGCTATGCGACTTTGTTCACCATACAACCATTGTAGGTGAGTCAGCATCTCTTTGATAATCCTCATATCTTTACGCTATCGCAGAAGATCATTGAACATAGATACTAGAATATAACACTTTGCCTTATTATCCTTATCCACCCACTTTTCAAGTATGGCTCATTGATTAGGGGATGGACAAGCTGGTAATACAGATGCATCTTGATCTAGGACATGAGTTAGCATTTGGAACTGAGAATGATTCTCAAATTTTGGTACTAGTCTTTGTAGTTCATCCCGATCAACCTATTTGTGTCAAGGATATGGGCTAAAGAGTTGGCAATTGACATGGTTATATGTAGAGAGAATAGTTTTTAGTTAGATATTTGTACCTATTAGATGTTTGTTCTAAAAACTTTAAAAATAAACAAGGCTCTCACTATTTTTTTGAATCTCTCATACTCCTCGGGTGAAGAAATAAAAATCTATATGCGATCGATTTCTAATGGATACTACAGTCTCACTGATCTATACACACCTCACCTAACAATTATTGGTGAGCACAGACCAATGAGTGGTCAACACCTTGTCCATTGCTTCACTAAGCAAGATGCAGCGAATTTGATCTTTAAGTCCTGTGATCTCACCTAACAGTTATTGGCACATTTCTTAGTTAAGTCAGATCTACTATTCACCAGCAGGTGCAAAGCTATTATTGAAACCCTCACCTAATAGTTATTGGGTCTAACCCCATCTCTACACCAGAGATCTAATTCCAATAGAGTGGTTGTACTTTTTTGATGCAACCAAATCACTGTAACCAGTCGAGAATGATCAATGCCCAGAAGGCACCTACATCTCTACAATGGTGGAAAACCATTAGATTTAATATTTAGTGAGAAAATTTAGATTTAGGTCTCTTCTAAATCATCAAATTTGATATCTGACTGACTAAGTTTAGGTCAACACAATCACATGTCTGACCTACCTAGTGGCATGGGTGAACTCCTATCAACAAGTAACTTAATTTAAAAGTTAATCTTTCAAAATGGCCAGATAAGTAAGGATGAGTAGGGATCCCTCCATTGCTTTTCTTAGATACCAATAAATTGATTAGGTCAGATAATGAAATCAATTAAATAACCACCATCTAGGTACTTGTCTTAGACATTTAATTGGTCGATTGAAATCAATCAGGTTAACCTATTGATACGAACCCGAATCTCTAAGCCAAATTAGGTCTTAAGTTAATCAATTCATATCAAAATATAAATCGATGCAACCAACAACTAAAATCGATTTTGAGCCTCTTTGACCTAACCTTAACCAACAATTGATTAGGTTCAATCAACTGCTCAAAATCGACATGCAATAACATAATTTGATCTTAATTATAGTTTGATTATTAGATCTAATTTGTTCAACCCATCCCACATGCAATAACATAATTTTTAGATTCTAAAAATATTTTTAGATTATATTTTATTGTATGCATTAGCAGTTTATGATCTTGAAATAGTTTCAGATCTAAACCTAATATTATATATCACATATATCAAGTTTTAGATCTAATTAACAAACATATATCACATATATATTAAATTTTAGATCTAAAACTAAAATTATACATATCAAATATATATACAATTAGATCTAAAATAATGATTAAAATATTTTAAAAATATTTATTTAAAAATTGATTCACATCAAACTAGGACAATCTTTTCAATATAGGAAGTAAATCCTATATCAGGATAATTTTATACCAGTCCGATGTGAATATTTAATCATCCTATTTTTAGATCATAATATGAATAAAGATATATCATATACATCTATTTTTGTCGCACAAAATTTTTCTCCCAACACCTAACAAATAAGATCTTATCTGATCTCAAGAGAATCTGGATGTGGGATGCAAGAAAGAAGGATGAGGGGCATGGGAAAATAGTTGGCGACAAGATAAAAATCCTATAACCACCCAAGAAGCTCTCGCACACCCACACCCACTTTTTCTTATGTTTTTGTCACACAAAAAATCAGTCTCCCAAGTCCTAACAACTCTCTAAAAATAGATAAGGCTAAGGTTCAAATCAAATTTGAATTAATCAACCTTTATCCTTATCAAGAACCAAGAGGAGGCACCACCATATCTTCTCACACAAGTAAGAAAGAATGTGCATGAGATGTGAACATCCCCACCTTCTTTTCTTCGATCAAATAAGAGAGAGAAGCCCCTAGTCAAATTAGGCTAAGGTGGTCCACTTCAATTGGGTCCAATCTGGGTTCAAATCGAGTCCCATTTGAGCCCGATTCGAATCGAATTTGAAAGGCTGTCAAATCTGATCCAATTAGGATTGAAATTCAAATCTGATTTGAATAATTAAACTCAATTAGTATTAAACTAAATCAAATTTAATTTAATTTAAATTAATTAAGACTTAATTTATAATTTTATCAGCCCCAATAAAATTACAACACTTGCAATTAAGTCTCTTTGCTAATAATTAGCAGTTACTACATCTGTAACACTTACAATTTAGAAATTTTCAAAATTCAAACTATCAATCCAATTGATAATTCAAATATGATTCAAGTTGTTGATCAAGTCATACTCCTTTTATGTGTGATTCCTCAGATTTTATTCTCTCTGATAGTGAGACGTACTGTGATCTTTATCACAATATCATCGAAACTCCTTTCGATGGACTGGAATAATTCTAACTCACCCCAACAAAGACCGTTGATCCAAAAATGATCCTAGTAAGTTCTCATGATCTGCTAGTGATGTCTAGCAGCATGTAGTGACAACCCAGTAGAATAGAAGAATGAATCTCTATATGCAGTTACTATGTGATACAGTCTCTCTATCGTGAGTCCCAACTAGACGGAGGTCATGAAGAACTCGTCAAACCCCATCGTCAGTCATATGCCAGATTGGTTTGACTCAAATTTATTTATAAATCTCATAAATTTTTTTTTAATATTCATACTTGCTCTGGCTAGAGATTTTTTGAACTTAGTATCGCGAATCGCATAGGACTACTCTTTTTCTATCAAAGTTGATAGATTCCATCCAGGTGCATCATGCTCAAACAACGAACTTAAACCTACTATAATCAACATACACAGTAAGGACCCATATGAATAGGAACCAAAAGAATGTACAGTAAAATAAAATAGCCTTACTATAAATAGCCAGCATATTGCAGGTCAAAGGACTAGTCACACCACTATAGTATTGAAAAAACTACTGATGAATGAGTAGACATCCAAATAATTTTTTGTGTTGGTCACGCTTAGTGTAAGTTATTCTCTAACAACTACCTGCACTCTTACCTCAGTGTCCTCACACCACAAACTCGATACTCATCTGTTTAAAAGAGAGGTGATCCATACATCGACCTTAAATGGATTGATCATTGTTTTCTATGACGATCCTACAATCAAAAGTATTTAGAAATTAATCACTAATGATATATGTCTCAAATTCTTAACACCTTGAGAATGTATAAAATCATCTTTGTTAATTTTTAGGATAAATCATGGACACATACAACATGATTGGTAATAAAAATTATTCGACAAGTACAAACATATATCCTAGAGAAAGATATGCATTAGCCAAGATTGGCTTCTAGGGCATACATCTAATATTTCGGTATCTAATATCCAGATCATAGTATCACAAATAGAAAAGTTGCAAGGTGTTATCATATTATTATCTTGACCAGTAACCGCTTATTTTTTTCTCTTATTCTGCCTATTCGTGTCAAGAGAAGTAATATACTGAGGATAATTTCTCTTTCGATGATCCTACTTTTTACAATAGAAGTACTCTATCTAACTCTGGTCGAACTTGAACTTCATAGTCTGATCGGGCTTAGACGTCCCAGCATGCTGCACCTACTTATTTTCATTCTTTTTCTTCTTTTTCTTGAAGAGACAATGCTCCACTGAAGAAGATCCTCTCACTACATTCATCGGCTCCTTATAGAGCTAGTGATCCTTCTCAAAAGTCTGCAGCAATCTCAGCAAATCGTGGTAGTTGATTGTAGACTTAGTCATTCTATAATGACTAAGAAAAGGAAGGGAAGATTTTGATAGAAAATTCAGAATCACATCTTTTTTCAGCTGCTCATACAAAAAAAAATCAAGCATGCTCAAGCGCTCAATCTACTCGATCATGTATAATACATGATTAATGACTGATGCTTCCTCTCTCATCCAAGCATTGAAAATTGTATAAGATATTTTGTGCCTCTCAATATCATCAGGAGTACCGAAGGATTCATTCAAGACTTGTAACATCTCCTCCGACTGAGCATCCTCAAACTTGCAGTTGAACTCGTCATTCATAGCCGTCTGCATAATACAACACATCAGGGTATGATTGTTGAGCCACTTCTGATAAGTGTCTCGGACCGCACCATGAGAGTTCGGAGCGACCTCCTCCAGTGCAGGATCCATAAGAACATACAGGATCCTTTTGTGCTCTAGGATGATTTTTAACTTTCAATACCAACTATCGAAGTTGGATCTCATTAGTTTATCACTATCCAATAGTGATCAGAGCAACTATCCAATAGTGATCAATTAGTATATAAATTAATTAAGCCTAAAGACTTAAACTTTAGTCTAAAAATTTTCTTGCTATTTTATGCGAATTGGTAGTCTCTACCTTCAATTCAAAAAATTACCTTAATTCCTTAGTGGGTACTAGAATCCGCATAGACTGCACACAGGCCCAAGTGTGGCTCGGCCAATCTCTGTGCACCTATAGGTAGGTTTTTAATCAATTATTTCACTAAATAACTTCTAGTATTAATTTTACCCTAGGCACATGTTCAGCAGGTGTGTGGCACCTCCACTGAAAGTCTTGATTAGGCCCAACTATTAATATACAAATATTCAGTGCATCTAATTAATGAATGATCATGCCCAAGTCCGGCTCGGCCAACCTGACCATATATTAGAAAGTATAGCTGAATCATCATATTATGAATGATAATTTTAATAGCAGATAAACATCAGATATGTGGTGCCTCCAATGATTATCAAACTATCAGACCGATTATCATCCACCTAAAAGGGAGGCTATGACTTTGTTATCTCCATAACATTATCATTTTAAAGATCTAATAATTTAAAAAATTTAATTAATTATTATAAAAAGAGAAGAGTATAATCAGCAGTCAAAAATTCTCCCACTGACTTCACCAAGTCATAAAGAGGACACAGACAGGCTGGTTCAAGGGCATCTAGATCAGTTATACTGACAACCTTAATGGCATGGGTCAACTCGAATCACTAAGTGATCTAATCATAACATAATTCACCAAGTTGGCCAGATAAATGAAATCGATGGGAGGGTCTGCCAAACTTACCTTAAATATCATCAAAATTATCACGTAAGTGGCTGCCAGTTAAAAACCATCGATCAAAACTATCAGATGTACCTTAAACACCAACTGATTAATTAGTTTCAATTTGATCTATCTAATGACACGGGCTCGACCACTGAGCCATAATTAGATCCATTTGGTCTAATCAAAGACATGAACTTGACTAACTGCAGCTATTATATTTGATCTAGAGAAATTTTGATTTAATGTAATTCAACTTCTAGTTAGATTTAATCAATTTCTCTAATTAGTTATATTATATTTTATTCTAATCTTCGATCTAACCTAATTAAAATACCTGACTCAAGCTAACCTATTGCTCATGATTTATGAAATATCTTAAATCTTTGATTCTCAAATCTAGATCTCTTAATTTTCATAACTTAATTCTCAATTAAGTGTATGATCATTAGATATTGAAATAGTTTCATATTATGAAATCCTTTTTAGATCTAATCTAAATATGATTTCACAAAGAATAATTTTAGATCTGAACCTAAATTTTTATATCATATAAAATATTAATTTCAGATCTAAGAATTCATGAAAAGCTTTTCAAAAACTTAGATTCGAACATGAATAAAAATTTGTTTCAAAACTAATCTTAAAATTTATAAAAATTCTATTCAAAATAGAACCAAAACCTGTGCTAAAATAGATCTAAAATCTGTTCAAAAAGTTTTTACAAAATCTGTTTGAAATAGGTCTAAAATGCATGAAACATTTGCTCAAAATAAATCTGAAAATCTGCTCAAAAATAGATAAAAATGCTTAAAAATTCTAATCAAAATTGATTTATAATTTCAGATTTTAGCATAAAAAATCAGCACGTGTGATCAACAATTGATCAGATCTAAGATATCTTATATCAGATCATGAGACGATGGATAGATTAATTTCAGATCTAATGTATCAAATATCAGATCTAACTTAATCTAAAATTATTTTGCTATTCTTCTTTATGAGATATAATCACATGGCACCACAACACATTATAAGAGAACCTCATCGAATGGGAGGAGAGGGTCTTTAAATCCTACTTACTCTTATGATCGGATGATCTGATAATCAATCCAATCCAAGTACTAGGCTATTAAGATCTATCCTAACATATTATATATAAAAAAATTAAATTTTAGATCTGATATACAAATATAATCATGTTATAACAAACCTAGGCTCTGATACCACTGAAGAAAACCATAGGTGTTTCAAGCATGTATTTTTTTTTTAAATTTTTGTAGCGGAAGCAAATTAGATTAAACTATTTAATCTAATTAGCATATAATAGATCATATCTAAAATACCTATACTAGGATCAATGACATGAAATATGGCATATATAAAATCTAAAATTAAAAATCAGCAAGTATGGATCATATTGATGCAATAGTACACTACTACAGAATAGGTCCATGGCAGTGCTTACTACGACAGCGGTTTAAAAACCACTACCATAGCAAGTATAGTAGTGGTTATTCATAACCGCTATTATATATTGTACATATGGCAGCAGTTATAAGTAACCGCTACCATAGGTCAAATCTATGGCAGCGGTTAAACGTAACCGTAGCTATAGTCCCAACCTATGGTAGTGGTTACAAACAACTGCTACAATAGATTTTTGATATTGCAGCGGTTGACTAACCATAGCCATAGGTTGGAGATATAGCAGTAGTTACAAATAATCACTATCATAGGTTCAATCTATGGTAGCGATTATGTGTAACTGCTTCTATAGTTTGACATACGGCAGCGATTATAGTAACCACTGCTATATCTCCAACCTATGGCAGTGGTTAGATGTAACCACTGCTATAGGTCAGAGATATAGCAGTGATTACATATAATCACTGCTATAGAGAACCTACGACAGTGGTTAATAATAACCACTATTATAACTAATATAGCAGTAGTTACGTAACCGCTGTTAAAACCATATAGCAGTAGTTTGTGCAAGCACTGCTATATAGACTGGTATAATTTTTTTTTCATATTTTTTTTTGAATATGATATAATTTTAAAATTTAAAGCTCATCTTCATCATTCATTATCTAAATAATTATCATTAGAGTATCGTCACAAAAGACTGCTTGGATCTGATAGCTCTAGCTATATCGATCAATAAAATTTAATTTCGACGGTCATAAATAGTCGTATGATGATCTGATAGATAAAGATCATCAATGGATTTAAAAATTTATAATGATGATCTCAGTGATATTTATAGGATACTATCAAAATTTTACTTCAATCAGATATCATTATCATGATCAATTTAGTATAAAATAATTTTGATCGTTAAATAAAAAATAAATGATGAAAAGGCCAGATGGCGTTCGATTATAAGATAATTTTTTAGATAAATGATCTTTACTATTACTTTAATTATTTAGATAGTGGCAACCATAAAATTCAAACTGTGCCTACATGAACCGTCCATGTTAAGTAGATCTTACACAAGCATAAGCATAATTACTTAAGGACTTTAAGAACGAGTATCAAGAGACGTATAATTTTGAATCATTCATATATGCATAATTTAAATTTTATGATCACTATCATATAAATGATTAAAGTAATAGTAAAAATTATTGATCTAAAAAGTCATCTCATAATCAAATATCATTTGGCTTTTTAATCATTTATTTTTTTATTTAACAGCTGAAATCATCCCGTACTAAATTGACCATGATAATGATGTTCGATTGAATTAAAATTTTGATACTATACTATAAACACCATCAAGATCATCACTACAAATTTTCAAATCCATCGATATTCTCTATCTATCAGATCATTGTGCAGTTGTTCATGACCGTCAAAATCAAATTTTATTGCTTGATATAGTTAGGGCTATCGGATCGAGGTGATCTTTTATTATGGTACTCTAACGATAATTACTTAGATAATGAATGATGCAGATGGACTTTAAATTTTAAAATTACATTATATTCAAAAAAAATATGAAATTTATATTCTACCTATTGCAGTGGTTATTCATAACCACTGCCATATGTACCTATTGCAGCGGTTATGCATAACCACTGCCATTGGTTGCATATGGCAGCAGTTTTTAAAACCACTGCCATAGATTAGATTTTTTTCTCAACCCGCTCCCTCTTCTTCATTCGCACCTATTTTTGGTTTCCCTCCTCTTTCTCTCTCTCTCTCCCCTCTCTACCCAAGCCCTACCCTCTCCACTGTCGGCCCACCCCGCCATCACTCCCTCCCTCTAGCACCACCGTCGGCTCCCTCTTCCCTGATCTCCCTCGGCCCCGCACCCTACCTTCCTCTTCCCTGACCTCCCTCGGCTTCGCCTCCCTCTTCCCCTGGCCTCGCCTCCCTCTTCCCTTGGCCCCACCTCCCTCGATCCCGCCTCTCTTGACCCCGACCTTCTCCGGCCCCACCTCCCTCTTTCCTCAACCCTGTCTCCCTCGGCCCTGGCCTTCCCTGGCCCTGCCTCCCTCTTCTCTGGCCCCGCCTCCCTCTTCCCTCGACCCTGCCGTTGGCCCCCTTTGGCCCTGCACCCCGCCACCCTTGGCCCCAGCCACCTTTGGCCCAACGTCGTGCCCCGCCACCACCCCCCTTCCTCTAGTGCTGCTACCGACAACCCCCGTAGCTCTGTGCAACCCCTCTCCTTACAGCTGCATATATGACTTTTATTTTTTTCATTTCATATCATATTATTTTTATAATTATATTTATAATTGTGTCATAATAATGTTTAATAATTATTATGTCATAATAATTATGTCATAATAGTTATATCAGAATAATATCTAAAGAAAATTGTCGTCAGTGGGTTTTGGGCCTTGCTGACGGCTATGGGCTGTGCTGTTGGGTTCTGGACTGTGCCGGTGGGTTCTGAACTGTGCTGACAGATTTTGGACCGTGTCGACAGATTCTGAGCCAGACCGATGGGTCCTAAACTATGCCAGCAAGTTTTGGGCCATGCCAGTAGGTTCCGGGCCATGCTGATGAATTCGGGGTCATCGGGTTCTGGGCCGGACCGATGGGTTCTGGGCTGTTCGGTTATGGATTGTGCCGGTGGGCTTTGGGCCATATCGATGGGTTTAGGGTTGTTAGGTTTTGAGTTGTGTCAATGGGTTCTGGGCCATCGGGTTCTGGAGGCAAGGATGATGATTATATTATATGATCTGGAGAAGATATTTCCATCATCATTTTTCACAGTTATGATGCATCTCACCATGTACCTTACAGGAAAAGTTGCACTTGGAGGCTTAGTATTCTGCTGATGGATGTATTCCTTCGAGAGAATTATTCAAACACTGTAGTCTTATGTAAGAAAATTGAATCACCTAGAGGGATCCATAGCAGAAGGTTATTTGGATCAAGAGTGTATGGATTTTTATACCATGTACTTAAATAAGCTCGAGAGGAGGTATGACTTCCTATGTACTTAATTATATATATGCATATGATATGTTTATACTATGTTTGATTAGAATAATTTTATAACTGATATTTGATAACTTTATGCAGAGGAGATATGACTTTTTAGATCATGAGAGGGCTCGTGATGCCCGATTGCAGAAGATCAGGGAGTTATATCGAAACTACAAGGTCAAGCTCCATAGAGGGTGGCTAGAGCACCGTAGGGACACTGAGGAAGAGCTTGTTCCTTAGATCCAGGACTGTCTCCTGAGTCAGTGAGAGGGGATGGTCAGGCATTGGAGGAGACAAGAGTTTCAGGTTTAATTTATAACTTATTAATTTTTTATTATACTGATAATTATATTTGATTTTATGTGATTTAAATACTTTTTAAGCTACCTCCCATCAGAACTGAGAGAATCGGGCTGCTCAAGAGTATATGCACACTCTCGACTGTGAGTCTATGGCTAGTCATATGCATAGAGAGGTAATCTAACCCTTAGTTTACAAGTTATTGAACTATTATAGAGAGGTAATCTAACCCTTAGTTTACAAGTTATTGAACTATTATTTTTTTACGTGTTTCTAGCAAGCTGATTGATTGTTATAGCTGACAAAAGAGGGGGTGATGTCTATCCATAGTGCCATCTTCCAATCCAGTCATATGTACAAGAAGGGTAGGCTGATCAACATCGCGATTGAAAAGATTTTTGTAAGTAATAACTAGAGTATGAATAGCATGATTAATATTATAGTATTTCTTATGAGATTCTATTTGAATTTGCAATTATAGGAGTAGTTAGATGTGCTTGCGAGCGAGAGCCCAGACACTTTTGGCCTCCATGACCATTTATCTTAGGTCTTGGGACCTAAGCACTTTGAGAGGATTCGTTGCAGGTCTGAACATATGCCGACGAGCTACTGATATGAGATGAGCATCTCCTCATATGCTTCCAGGGTCATTAGTTGGGAGCAGCTTGACAAGGCCTTGGTGCAGGCAACTCAGACTCAGGAGCATGTGTCTCAGCTATAGAGCGTCATGTCTACTATGGTGACACAGCTTTCTACTCATCTTGGAGCTAATTTTTCAAGCATTTAGGATATGTTGGCCAGTGTTTCAGCTCTAGCCCCTCCAACTCCAACTGTTGTTCCAACCCCTCTTGGTGATGACAAGATGCTTGGAGAGGAGAATTTAGATTTAGCAGATTTTTGATGTATTTTATTTTTATTTAAAAAATATTGTAATACAATTTTGATCAGTAATAAAATTTGAGTATTTAAGTCATATTCCTGCATTATTATAAAGTTTTATATAAAATTTTTGTTTTTTTCAAGTTTTAATTTGGGCAATTATATATTGAACTATGTTTATTAGATTAAAAAAAGATAAAAAAAGATAAATTTATATATTTTTTTGCTGTCCAATAGTTTATGACAATGGTTGCACAACCATTGCTGTATCCATACCAACCGCTACCATATATCTATGCCAACCGCTGTCATAATCTATGCCAGCTATTCAATAACTACTGCTATAATCTATGACAGCAGTTACAAAATCACTGCTGTAGAGATATAGTAGCGATGTTCTAATGATAATATCATGATGTTATCATTAGAACACCATGATTATCAAATTAATTTCAATTTTTAAAAATTAAAAATATATAGAAAGTGATGAGTTGAGTCAAATCCACAGATAAAATAGTGCTTTGATTTGAAATCTTTGATTTTATAAAAAAAATTTTGAAAAAATAATTTAAGTCAGAAAATAAAAATTATAAGTGTAAAAAATAAATCTGATACTAAAATTTACTATCTAGATCCTAGCATTTACTTGCAATAAAAATAAATAATAAAATTTTAAAATATAAAAAAATAAATTTTATATTAATTAAAATTAAAATTTAATTATAAAAAATTAAAAAAAAAATAAAATAAAATAAAACTATAACAAAGATCTGAGGTTAATCGATGCAGTCTCATCGGAAAGATGGTTGATGACCTCTCCTTCTTCCTTCGTACTCCATGGAGCTAACCGATTTCTCTCCTACTTCTCTTTGGATCCTTACACATCTCCTATTTTGTTTTTTTTTTGATTTTCTCTAATTTTTTTCTACTTATTCTCTTGTTCTCATACCTTCTTATTTATAGATGAATTTTTTTTTCTGATAGAAAATGGAGTCCCAAAATCCCTCCAAAACATGTTCAACCTGCATTGCAGCTTCCTGATCATTGGATTCCGATCCAATGCACAAGATCAGCCCAAAGATAAATTTCATCAAGCTATCAAATTGAAGATGATGCTGGCCATTGGATCAAGCTTCAGATTGCCTCTGGACTATCGAATGGCACCAAAAAAAAATCCTTCAGCTTAGTTCTCCCACCAGAAACCAACCAGGACCGTCCAATCTCGCTTCAAATTGATTTAGGCCATCAGATCATGCTCAAAATGTGGGCCACCACTACTGGATATGAGTTGGAGAGCTATTGGCCATCCGATCAATTGTTCCATAGCCTCTCAGCCATCCGATAGTGCACAAAAGCTAGCCATCGCCATGAGCCACGATAAAGTTCACGATCCACTATTCTATGGATCGTGCCTTATTGTTGTAGACCAACTAGCCGATCCACCATGCACCGAAGGCTTTTTAAAATTAATTTTTAGATATTTTTGCTTGATTTTGCTCAAATTTTATGCTTGTAAAATTAAAAAAAAATATAAATTAATTTTTTTATTAAATTTCTAATGAGTGTGAAATTATTTTGATACTTAAATTGATCAATCAACTCGATATATATTTTTCATAAATATGCCCTAATTTTATATTTTTTAAAATTATTTATTTTTTGTAAGAAAATCTAATTTATTTATAAAATTAAGATTTTTAGAAGATGTTAGCACCATTAATTATTTAAAAATATTTAAAATAAATGTATATATGACTTATCACACCCCCCAACTTACTCATTACTAGTTTTTTAGCAATGCAATAAAAGTATCACTATGTTTCATTAAGATCCTCCTTTACAAAAATAGATCTAGGATTGAAAATTATTTAACAAGTATCGCCAACTAAGTATTAAGTTTTGGAAGTAAATCTCGTAATTAGTACAATTAGAAACTTCTTAGAATTTATCTAAAGATCTACAACACTTGTGCTTGTGATGGCTATCTTAGCATTTAGGTGTTAGCTTGTAAAGGATAAATATATCTTTTCTTATCACCTATTTTGGTTAATTTTCTATACACCTCCAAATTAAGCTCATAAACTAAGGTAGCTTTCACACTGCTTCTCTCTCTTTTTTTTTTTAGTACTGAGCATCCTAGTCTTTCCTTTATCTTTTGGCACGAACCTCCACACTTAACTTAGATGTAGAGATCTGATTACTTAGCTTAGAAAAATCCATATATACTCTGTATTTTATATTTTTATTTTAGGTAGGTAGCTCTTTCCTCAAATTCATGTTTTATAATTGAGGTGTATACCAATCATCAATTTTAAATGATAATTGAATCTTCAGTTGGCTTTACAATCAACACCTACTTTGCATTGTTAGTGTGCATGTGCAATTGAAAGTGCTGATAGCTTTTAGGTAACCTAAGTAGGTTGCTAAAAGTCTGACCAACTAATCTACTCCTTAACTCATTATAATCATTAGTAAATATTTTTTTACTATTATTATTTTTTCTTAATCTATTTAGCTCAGAATTTTCTTTCCTGACACATGGTTTATTCAAAAAAAAAATTGCAAAAAAAAATTTCCAAAATACTTTCAATTTTTTTAAAAAAAATCAAGAGATTTTTCTACCCCCCAACTTAAATGCCATTAATGGTATAAATAAAATAAATTTAAACCATGAGAATGAAATGAAAGGTATAGGGAAAGAAACAATCTGAGAAGAGGCACTCATCATCGATATAAAGGCTGTAATTTTTTTATTTTTTTATTTTATTTTATTTACATGAAGAAAAAATAAATATTGGATTGCCTCCCAACAAGTGCTATGTTTACCATCTTCAGCTAGACATAATGCAGCTTAGTTCAGTGTGGGTCTATGAATGTTACTTGATCAATGGTTCGATTTAGTGACATTCCTTCAATATATGGTTTCAATCTTTGACCAATTACCTTAAAAAAATTTTCAAATTTAGGATCATAAAGTTTGATAGCACTAGTGCAAATACTTGATTTACTATGTAAAGTCCATCCCATCTAGATCTTAATTTTTTTGGAAATAATTTTAGCCTTGAATTAAATAACCAGACTTGTTGATTTGGCTCAAAGATTTTTCTTGAAATGTGTTTGTCATGAAAGGCTTTCATTTTCTTTTTATAAATCTATAAATTTTTATAATCTTCTCATCTCAATTCATCTAATTCACTCAGTTGCAACATCCTATTGAAACCAGCTTGTTTTAAATCAAAATTCAGTTGTTTGATTGCCCAATATGCTTTATGTTCAAGTTCTACCGAAAGATGATATGCTTTTTCATAGATCAATCTGTAGGGAGACATTCCTATAGGATTTTTATAAGCTGTCCTCTAGGCCCATAATGCATCATGTAATCGATCTGATCAATCTTTACGATCGGACCTAATAGTCTTTTGCAGGATATTCTTGATCTCTCTATTGGATACTTTTACTTAACCACTTGTTTGCGAGTGGTATGGTGTAGCTATCTTATATGTGATCTTATATTTTCGTAGCAATGTTCAGAACTGATAGTTTATGAAGTGGGTACCTCCATCACTAATGATAGCACGTGGTAATCCGAACCTAGAAAAGATATTTTTTTGAACAAATTTTATGACTACCTTATGATTATTGGTTCATGTTGTCATTACCTCAATCCATTTAGAAACATAATCAACGGCCACCAAAATATATTCAAAACCATTGGAAGGTGGAAAGGGTTCCATGAAATCACTTTCCCAAACATCAAACATTTCAACTACCAAGATGGAGTTCAAAAGCATCATGTCTTTCTTTGAAATATTTTCTAAAGTTTGACACTTAAGACATTTCTGACTAAAAGTATAAGCATCCTTAAACAATGTGGACCAGTCAAAACTCTTTTACAATACTTTGATCGTAGTTTTTCATCCAAAAAAATATCCTCCACAAGCAAGAGTGTGATAAAATTACAAGATATTCAATTGTTCAAATTCAGAAACACACCTACAAATGATATGATCAGCATAAATTTGAAAAAGTTCATGATCTTCCCAAAAATAATATTTGATTTGAGCAAAGAATCAATTCTTTTCATTCTAAGACCAGCCATCAGAAATTTGTCCAAGTGCGAAGTAATTCACAATATCTGCAAACCAAGTGGCCTTTGTGTGTGAAACTACTAGAAGTTGCTCCTCCAGGAAAGATTCTCCAATTGATGAAGGTTTACAATCTTCAACTAAAATCCTAGATAGGTGGTTTGCTACAATATTTTTAGATCTCTTTTTATCTCAAATTTTAATATCAAATTCTTGTAGCAGTAAGATACATCTAATCAATCGTGGTGTAGCATCTTTCTTTGAGAGCAAGTATCTTAAAGCTGCATGATCTGAATAAATCATGATTTTTGATCCTAACATGTATAATTGAAACTTCTCTAGGGCAAACACTACAGCTAGTAACTCTTTCTAAGTTGTGGTATACTTTATTTAAGCTTCATTCAGAGTTTTGCTGGCATAATAAACCACTATGGGATATTTGTTTATCCTTTGACCCAAGATAGCTCCTATGGCAAAATCTGAAGCATCGCACATGATCTCAAAAGATAGTGACCAGTCTGGAGGTTGGATGATTGGAGCATTGGTCATAGCTTCTCTTAGGAACTCATAAGACTTAAGACATTCTTCATCAAAATTAAAAGGAACATCCTTAACGAGCAGATTGCATAAAGGATAGGATGTTTTGAAAAAATCTTTGATGAAGCGATGGTAGAATCCTATATGGCCAAGAAAAGATTGGATTTATTTGACAGAAGTGGATAGAGGAATTTTAGAAATCAGTTCAATCTTTACTTTATCAACCTCAATCCCTCACTTTGACCAAGGTTTCTTAGGCTATAAATAGGTTCAAACCCCTTAGGTCTTTGTGGTGATTGGCAGTGAGAGATCCTAAAGGGCTGTGAGAGGTAGAGAGGTCTTCTTTGGGTCTTGAGGGAGCTTTTATAAAGGTTTTGTAGCTTCTTGTTGAGAGATCTTGTACAAGGGTTGAGTAATGAGTTCGTCTTATATTTATTTAATTTTTTCTCTCATAGTGAAGCTTGTATGTCCCATGAAGGTAGGCTTGAGGCCAATCTATGTTATCTTGATTTGTTTGTGGTATTTCTCTCTCTTTCCTCTTTCTTCATCCCCCCAACAGGACCAAGGACATGTACTACCAAAAAAAGGGACCAAGGACATGTTGGATTTTTTTTAAAATATTATTTTTTAAAATTAATTTCTTAAAATATGGTAAATTAAAAGTTATTTCTCGATTTACCATTCGATGTGTGCCATGCATGAAATTTTGGATTCCACCCATGATTTCACGGCCAATTCTATTGAAATCATGGGTTGAACCCATGATTTTAAGTCAAGATGGGATAAAATCATGGATTAACCCATGATTTTGACTCACTGAGGTGGCATTCAAAATCATAGCTTCAACCCATGATTTCAGTGAAATCATGGGTTGAACCTATGGTTTCACCTTGAAATCATGGGTTTAACCCATGATTTTAATATTTTTAAAGTCCAACCGAGTCCATCCTGCTTCCCACTGGTCTGTGTGAGAAATCTTCCCCATTCTAATTCATCTCATCCCCAAACTCTCATCACCATCCTAAAATCGATCTCTTGGCTTCAAGAAAAGATGGAGGTATATCAAAAGAATAGAGAACTCAAGTAGAAATAGAAAAATAATATTCATATAGGTACTAAGAAGATTTATTTTTGAATAATAAGTATAATGAAAATTTTAGATCTAAACTTTCTCATAGAGAAATTGTAGAGGGAAGAATAGTAGATTTAAATCATTTAGTGATTTTCAAATTAAATTTTTATTTTGAAAGGATGGTTGGCAGTCTATGATTACGTTAAACAAGCCAACCTATCCTAGTCTAGTTAAATATATTTATAGTAATTTTAGTTTTAATAGTTCAACTTATTCTATTTCATCGCATGTGAAATAAAAAATTATCAAGTTTGACTATAGTGTTCTTGGTCAACTTTGGATATTCTGTCAGATAGTGATAAATATTTCAGTAGTACTTATTAAAGTCATCAAGGTTTAAATTATCATATCTATATTAGAACTATTTTTGAGGATGGTAGTTTATGTTGAACCGCTAAACCTAATGTGCATTTATTACCACTTAAACATAGACTAATTCATTATATCTTTACATTTAACTTTTTACCTAGAGGAGGTCATAGAGATAATGTATCACATCTAGATATTTATCTCCTCAAAATGATTTTTTCAGGTGATAGGATTAATTTATCATATTTAATGATACATTATATGAATAAATCTTTCAAAATCTCAAAACCTATTTGCCTTATGGAGTTGTTATGATCGCTATCGACAAGTGATGTGATGCTACCACTCCATGTAGGGTTAATAATAGTCCATGGTACCATCAATCAGCAGACAATCCATAACATGATATCATTGACTCTCCTAGAGCTTAACAAAATGCTAATGAGTGATTCTCCAATCCTTATCCACTCATCATCCATGGTCGATCTAATACAGTCTAGAATCGATGTCACAATCGAATGAAATAGGCTGCTAGATCCCAAACTGGTGCATCACTCTATTCATGTAGTGCCACTCTACAATATGAAAGTATAAAAGTGGTATCTAGCTTTGTCATATATCCTATCCATTAAAACAATAATCTGATAGCTTTGCAAGGATTTGAGGAGTATACAGCTACCATATAACTTTTTAATGAACATGTCGAAAGTATTCTAAACAAAGTCATTGCAAAAGTAATTATAATATATGCAAATCAATTACAATTATATCTTCTCATCTTTCAGATGATTGAAGTGGTACTGATACGTCATTAGAATATAAGTGGAAACTTGTGTTACCAAGAAAGCATCTCTCCACCTACACATCCAAAAGGATAAGTGAGAAACATATGATTCAAAATAGCCTAGATATGAAAATTACTATTCAACTTTCATTACTTACCTCATGACTAACGGACCCCATGGCAATGCACCTTTATCAACTAAATCCATAATAGGATCTATGATAGGCTAACCTAATCTATGGGGAGCAATGAATGGACATTAAGATGAAATAGACCTGCTAATATGTCCAATGTACCTGCTGCATATGATGAGAGCCTATTCCTCCTATAATAGAAGGATCAAAACCTTCCATGCCCTACGTTAGATTTACAATTATACTTTTTTAGTTAGTCTATAAGGATCGGACACTCATATTCTAGGATCATACAAACCTATTACATGAAATATGCTAAAGCCAAAGCAAGCCACCCCTGAGAGAAATAAATGAATTTCAAAGATCTTCGGCAAATGCAAAGAAGATTTTTCCATATGCTCATCAAAGGATATTTGTAGATCTCAATACACCCAATGCCAAATAGCTGCCAAGAAGCATAAGCCAGAAAATATAGTATGTACCCCTGCGACACCTTCATAACTCCAAATATCCAGATTCATTATAGTTCCTCCTGAAATACTCCAACCATCCCATAAATTGGTTATTCCTAAACGAATCATGAAAGGTATAACGAACATACCTTGTCTCCACATTGGATTAAGAATAGGGAGTTATAAATGAAAATCTATCCAATGCCTATACCTGGAGTAAAATCAAGAGTCCCATAATTTCGTATGCATATTTCCTACTTGCCTTATAAAGTTCTTTGTACAACTAAGCTAGACCTGCACTACAACTATAATGTCTTGCATACTCAAAATGCTTAAGTAATGGCAAAAACATGATATGCATCAGATTATTTGATTTATCCACAAATAGACACCATCTCACTAGCTACAAAATATATGTCCCAACATAATGTTATATAACTGTAGGTGCCGAATTTCGCCGATGCCGGAGAAGCTGGAGTCGAGGGGATCACGGCCGCCGTCGGGACCTACAAGGAAAGTCTAAACCAGAGTTGGGGGTGCTCCGGCAAGACCCTCCGATGCTCAAGTCAGTATTCTACTTCAACAGAAATGGAGCACTCGATTGGAATTTTAGCAAAATTTTGAGATAGAGCTTAGAGCTTAAGAGCTTTTCGAGAGCTTGAGAAAGCTTGGAAAACTTACCGAAACTGTTGCCTTATCCCATTTTATAGTAGGATGCGGTATGGTCCCGCCATTAATGGTGCAGATAACTGGAGAGTTGTCAAATCATCGGAGACTGTCAAATCGGCATGGGTTGTTAGGTCATCAGAATTAACCCATGTCCTTGGCAGGACAATGCCATAGGGCGGTTGCACAGCACGTCCTTGACAGGACAGTAGCCCATAGTGGTTGTACGATGTTTGGATGGGCTGACCGACTATATATCGATATTCAGCTGTCGGGACGTCGAGTGATGACTAAAAAATACCGTCGGCTGATCTGGTGCTGTGTGGAAGTCGGACATCGACTGCCACCCCCGATAGTGAGTCGGTGATGTGGGTTCGGCCGTTCGGCCAGTTGGAAATAGTATTGGTCTGTTTGGCCAGCATACCTTCGGTCGGATATTGTCAGAGTTATATGTCTATTCGATGGGTAGAGTCAGGCGTCAGTCAGATCGGTCCGAGGATAAGTCGACATACGAGGGTCAGTCGGTATATCCCAATAAGGACCATGTAATGGCTTCTTTCTTGTCTTGTGGTCCATGACCACCACCACATGGGTGTCCGTTGTCACGACTTGCCGGAGAGTTTGGGCTGGACGGCTGAAGCCCTATTGGGATGTCTGGTGAAGTGGAGTAGCTCTCTGTCTCAGCAATCTAAGAGAAGCTTGGATATTTTCGAGGTTGCTGATGGGTGAACTGTTGTTGGGTGCCTTAGGCGTTGATGCTGTAGACGAAAGTCATCTGTTGTAGAAGTTCGGACGGAAACTTTTTGTTGGAGGAATCTGACTGGAGTCTGATTACTAGAGAAGTTCGTCTGAAATTTATCTGATGTAGAAGCTTGTCTGAAGACTGTCCACTGGAGCGGTCCGGAGGGAATTTGTCCGTTGGAGAGGTCTGGTTGGCACTGTTGAAGTCCGGTTGGCACTGTTGAAGGTTGATGGCTGGAGAGGTACAGAAGACACCGGAGATAGTTGGTCATTATAGAAATCCGATTGCTAGAGCTCATCCATTGTAGAAGTTCATTTGGAATCCATCCGCTGTAGAAGTTTGGACGGAGTCCGATTCTTACAGAAGTCTGAAAGGAGGCCACTTACTGTAGAAGTTCGAATGGAGACCGGCTGCTGTGGAAGCCCGGGTGGAGACCGCTTAATGGAGAAGCTTGGCTGAAGTTTGCCTGCAATAGAATTTTGGACGAAATTCGCTTACTGTAGAAGCTCGGATGGAGATCGGTTGCCATGGAAGCCCGAGTGGAGATCGCTTAATGTAGAAGCTCGACTGAAGTCCGCCTGCAATAGAAGTTCGGATGAAAGCCGGTTACTGTAGAAGTCTTGCTGCTGGAGAAGCCCGGACATTGACGAAGTTCGAAAGAAGCTCGAAGTAAAGTCGATCGTGACAGGAGGAAGTCTGGAAGAGATTCGGAGAGTAACCGATCACTATAGAAAATCAACTGATGGTGAAGCCCAGAGAGTATTTGGAGCCGTCCGATAGATGACTGATGGGGCTCATTATTAAAAAAGTCTGGAGGGTATGATAGGAGTTCATCCATTGGAAGAATTTGGAGGATACTGTGGAAGGTCGACTGCTGGAGAAGTCCGGATGGTACTGCGGAAGCTCGGACGACCGGGGGAGTTTAGAAAGACATCGCACAAGGTCGGAAGCTGGAAGAGTCCTGAGAGGATTGGCCTCTTACGAACTTCGACTGAGGTTATTTTACACCCAACACCAGTCCCCCTACTTTCAAGTTTGGGTTTCGAATGAAGGAAGTACAGAGAAATTTTAACAGCCAAAGTTGCCCTCCTTGAGTTGAAAATTCAGCTAACCTATGAGTAGCAGGCGGTCAAGGATGCAGAAGCGGAGTCTGAAGTTCTGAGGAAGAGGCTTCAAAAATCGGAGGGTGGAAGCCGGTGGTTTCACCAAATGCATCGGGAGATGCTGCTAAGAAAGAAGGAACTTGTTTATTCTTGCTCCGAGTTGTCATTTATCGAGCTTCTTTTGTCTTATTCGATATCAATGTTGTTTGAATGTTCCTAGTCATTGCCGCATTGATTCACCCTTTTTGTTCATAACCGAAGGTCTTTTCGAGGCCATTCGAATTTGATGCTTTCTCCTAATGTTCGAGCTTGGGGTCTGAACTTTTCGTTACTTTGAGGAAGTCTATTTTCTCCTACTGGTGTTGGGCTCCCCCTAAGAGACTGAGGGTTTTTGACAAGAGTTTTCTTCCTCGTTGAGACGAGGTTTCTTGTGTCTTAGATGTAGTCTGTTTTTCCCTTATCTCTGACATAGCTCGTCACTTTTCCTTTTTCTCTCTCCTTTTTTTTTTTTTATGTTTGGGCGAGGGTTTTCCCTTTGCTCCTAACGAGGTTGTAGGGATGTAGAGGAGCCGTTGAGGAGGCTTTTCCCCTCATCCGATCTTAAACGATTAGGTCCTCATCTGTGTCAGGGAGAGGTTCTCCTCCTGTTCCTGACACAGTCAATTTCAGCTCATGTTAGGTTGAGATTTTCTTTCTGTTCCTAACATGGCTGTGGGGGTACATAAGGGCCGTTGCGAGGGCCTCTCCCTCCGTCTGGTCTCTTAATAATCGGACCTTCGATTTTGTTCATGTTAGGATGAGGTTCTCCTTCTATTCCTAATATGGCTGTGGGGGCGTATAAGAGTCGTTGCAAGGGCCTCTCCCCCCATCCAGTCTCTTAATAATCGAGCCTTCAACTTTACTCATATTAGGATGAGGTTCTCCTCCTATTCCTAACATGGTTGTGGGGGCGCATAAGGGCCGTTGCAAGGGCCTCTCCCCCCATCCGGTCTCTTAATAACCGGACCTTCGACTTTACTCATGTTAGGACGAGGTTCTCCTCCTGTTCCTAACATGACTGTGGGGGAGCATAAGGGCCGTTGCAAGGGCCTCTCCCTCCATCCGGTCTCTTAATAACCCAGCCTTCGACTTTGCTTATGTTAGGATGAGGTTCTCCTCCTGTTCCTAATATGGCTATGGGGGCGCATAAGGGCTGTTGCAAGGGCCTCTCCTCCCATCCAGTCTCTTAATAATCGGGCCTTCGACTTTGCTCATGTTAGGACGAGGTTCTCCTCTTGTTCCTAATATGGCTATGGGGGCGCATAAGGACCGTTGCAAGGGCCTCTCCCTCCATCCGGTCTCTTAATAACCGGGCCTTTGACTTTGCTCATGTTAGGACGAGGTTCTCCTCCTGTTCCTAACATAGCTGTGGCAGTGCATAAGGGCTGATGCAAGGGCCTCTCCCCCCATCCGGTCTCTTAATAATCGGGCCTTTGTTTGTGTCAGGATGAGGTTCTCCTCTTGTTCCTGACACGCTTAGTTTCGATTGTCTGAAGGAGCTACTCCCTGTCGTTATAAGCTCATGCCAAAAAAAAAGATATGCGAATATGAAATTTTTATTTAAGGCAAAGATATGCCGAAGTACCAAGTCCCCCGCTCTGAAGGCTTTGCTCTTGACCCGGGAGTTGTAGTAGCGGGCTGCTTTCTGCTTGTAGACTGCCATCCGAACTTGAGTGGTCTTCTGCTTTTCTTCTAACAAGTCGAGGTCGGCCTTGAGATCCTGTGAGTTGCGCTGCTCGTCAAATGCCATGACTCGCGTCGATGGAAGCTTGAGTTCAATCGGGATAACGGCTTCTGTTCCGAAGGCTAAGGTAGAGGGGGTCTCCCCTGTGGGCAGTCTTTGGGTAGTTTAGCCAGAGCCAGTGTAGCCAACTTGGAGAGAAGATTGGCCCTGGTATTTTTTGCTCTTGGAATCTGCTTGATGTCAAAGTTGCCAAAGGCAGGAATGATCTCTTTTATCATTTCGAGATACTTGGCCATACTGTCCTCCCGAGCTTCATAGCTTTCGCTGACTTATCCCACCATTAACTGGGAGTCACTGTAGATTTGGAGCTGATCTACTTCTAATTCTTTGGTGATCTTCAGTCCTGCAATCAGAGCTTCATATTCTGCTCCGTTATTTGTTGCAGGGAATTCGAAGCGCAGTGCATACTCCGCGATAATTCCTTCGTGATTGACCAAGATCAGGCCCGCACCCACGCCTGACATGTTGAAGGAACTGTCCATATAGAGGGCCCAAAAACCATCAGGGAGATATGTTCTTTCCTCAAGGGAGTTCGGCTGGAGCTCTGGGTTGTCAGCTTTACCTTGTTCAAGTTCGGCTTCTTCCGGGATAGTGCATTTCGCTATGAAGTCTGCTAATATCTGGACTTTTATCATCGATCGAGGTCGATAGTTGATGTCGAATTTTATGAGCTCAACCATCCATTTCGCTATCCTTCCGGAAGCATCCGCTCGATGCAGAACTGCCTTAATCGGCTGGTTGGTGAGCAGTGTTATGATGTGCCCTTGAAAGTAAGGTCGAAGCCTTCGGGCTGCAATCAATAAGGCGTAAGTTAGTTTTTCTAATTTAGTGTATCTGATTTCAGCATCTCTCAATACTCGACTTATGTAGTAGATCAACCGTTGAATTTTTGCTTCTTCCTTAACCAGAACTGCTGCGAGAGCCACAGGAGAGACTGCCAGGTATAGGAACAACTCCTCTCCAGATTCGGACTTTGCCAATAGCAGAGGTGAGCCGAGGTAGTTCTTCAATTCTTCGAACACTCGCTGACATTCGTGGTCCAACAGAAGTTCTTCGGCTGCTTGAGAGTCCGAAAGAAAGGTAGGCACCGTTCGGCCGACCTTAAGATGAAGCGATTCAGAGCTGCCACTCTCTCAGTAAGGCACTGAACTTCTTTTATTGACTTCGGGGTGGTCATTTCCTGAATGGCATGAAACTTTTTTGGATTCGCTTCGATCCTGTGCCCCGATACCATAAAGCCTAAGAATTTTCCTGAGGCTACTCCAAAAGCACACTTGGTTGGGTTCAGCTTCATCTTGTATTTTCGGAGGGCACTGAAGGTCTCCTCAAGGTCGGTGATGTGGTTCATTTAGGATTTGCTTTTTACAAGCATGTCATCTACATAGACCTCCATGTTGCATCCGATTTGCTCTTTGAAGATCTTGTTCACCAGCCATTGATAGGTCGCCCCTGCATTTTTGAGGCCGAAAGGCATGACCCTGTAATGGTAAAGACCACAGTTAGTGATAAAAGCAGTCTTTTCTTCATCCTCTGGTGCCATCCTGATTTGATTGTAGCCAGAGAATGCATCCTCGAAAGTGAGAAGTTCGTGGCCCGAGGTTGCATCCATCAATTGGTCAATTCTGGACAGAGGGTAACTATCCTTCGGGCAGGCTTTGTTCAGCTTTTTGAAGTCTATACACATCCTTCACTTGCCGTTCGCCTTCTTGATGAGAACCACATTGGAGACCCAGTTCGAATAGTTGACTTCTCTGATAAACCTAGCTTTCAGGAGTTTAGTAACTTCCTCAGCTATTTCCTTCTGTCTTTTCGATGCATGACCTCGGATTTTTTTCTTCATCGATCGATGTTTGGGATTAACAGCTAAACGGTGTTCTATGACTACCGCATCAATCCCCGGCATGTCCGTCGGAACCCAAGCAAAAATATCTGCATTCTTTTGTAGAAAATTGATGAGCTGTGTCTGTACCTCTTCTCCCAAGTTGGAGTCGATCTTTACCACGTGCTCTTCATTCCCATCGTTCAAAGGAATTGAGATAAGATCTTCAATTGGCTCACCTCATTCTTCAGCAAGGTCGTTGCAGGTGTCTAATCCATCGATCGGACAGGGGTCAGACCGACCATTTCTTTGTAAGGTTATGTTATAGCAGTGTCTTGCCAGGATTTGATCTCCTCTAACCTCCCCGACCCCTTGGCTTGTAGAAAATTTCAACTTCAAATGGTAGGTTGATACCACAGCTCGGAGGGCGTTGAGGTCAGGTCGATTGAGTATTGCTTTGTAGGCAGACAGCGCCCTTACTACCAGAAAATTCACTTGCGCTCTAGATTATTTCGGGCACCGACCTGCAACCACGGTCAAAGTTATTACTCCTTCTACTGGCACAGCATTGCCAGTGAACCTTATCAATGGGGAGCTTATCGGGCCTAGTCGATCATCCGAAATGAATATTTTTGAGAATGCATCGTAGAACAAAATATCGATCGAACTTTCATTATCAACAAAGATGCGGCGTACATCATAGTCGACAATATTTAAAGAAACTACAACTGCATTATTATGGGGGAATTGAATCTCCTGGGCATCTTCTTCAGTAAAGGTTATAGATTCTTCAGTTCTTTGCCGCTTGGGCGGTCCGACCAATCCACTAGCTGCTCCCTATCGGGGTCCTTCAGGGATGGTGTTGATAATCCCGTTTGGAGGCCAAACTTCAGGCTGTTCTTCCCTCCTTGGCAGCTCTGATGGTGGTAGGGTCCTCAGTCGATCTTCTCTACCTTCAAGATGGCGTCAGATGAGTCTATTGAGCCGACCTCATCTAGTGAGCTCCTCGATCTCGTCTCGGAGCTGAATGCACTCTTTCGTGTTGTGGCCGTGGTCACGATGATAGAGGTAGATCTTGTTAGGGTTGCGCTTCCCGGAGTGTGTGCGCATCTTTTCTAGCCTTGGCAGCTACTCCCTGATCTCCATCAACACTTGAGTTTTTGGAGCATCGAGAGGGGCATAGCTGTGAAATCTCTCTGGAGAAGAGCTCTGCTAAACTATACGGTCCGAACTTCTCTGCCTACGAGCTCGGGGGGGAGTTCGGATACGCTTGTGTCTGGAGGGAGTTTGAGACTGCAGTCGAGCTTCACTCGGCTCTTTTTCAGCTGCGGACTTGCTGGAGTCGTCCGCCTGCTGCTCCTTCGTGGCCTCCTCGTCCTTCATCTTGAAGGCTTCCTCTGCTCAGGCATATCCTTCGGCCCGAGCTAGCAAATCAGCGAAGTCCTTGGGATACTTCTTTTCTAGAAAAAATAAAAGGTCATTCTTTTGATGACCACTCTTCAGGGTAGCCATTGCAACTCATTGGTCCAAGTTCTGAACCTCCAATATGACGGTGTTGAAACGGTTGACATAAGTTCGGATGGATTCTCTCTCCTTTTGCTTGATGTTGATGAGGGACTCCGAACCTCTCTGGGGACATCGGCTGCTGACAAAATGAGCCACAAACTGGTGGCTCATTTGATCAAAGGAGAAGATAGTACCCAGCTTCAAAGTCGAGTACCAATTTTTTGCTGCTTCCTTCAAGGTAGATGGAAAAGCTCGGCACAGGATGGCGTCTGGCATGCCATGGAGTAGCATCATTATCCAAAAAGCCTCCAGGTGGTCAACCGGATCTGAGGCCCCATTATAGCTCTCAAACTGGGAGAGCTTGAAGTTTGACGGGATCGATTCCTGCATAATTTTTTGAGAAAAAGGAGGGTCAGTATAGATATCCTCACCGTAAGTAGGGGGAGCATGGTGGAGCTCTTCGATCTGCCAGTTCATCTCTCAGAACCTTCGATCCAGGAGATCTTCTCGATCGTGAATCTCGAGGGTCTTCTGGCAGAACGGAGGTAGGGACCCTTCGGGGGTGGAATTATGATCAGACAGAGGGCTCTCCGCTCTCTGCTTCCCCTTTTCGGGGGATACAGGGTGACTGGCCCAAGTGGGCCGCCCGATCACCAGATTCTGAAACTCTGACGATGCTCTTTCCAGCCGCACATATGCCTGTGACTGCTGCTGCTGCTGCATGGCTTGCACTACTTCGGTGAGGCTCCTGACCTGCTAAACCAGCAGGTCGAACTGCTCCATGCCGACTGTCGTTGCCAGAGGAGGAGGAGCTTGGAAAATCGGAGATGAGGTCGGAGCTGGCGGATCTTGCTGAGATCTGGCCATGGAGGCCGTAGATCATCTAGTGGATGCCTTTCAGTTAGGCATCAGGTTGGGATCTGGTCGGAGAAGAAGAAGAAGATGTCGAAGAAGATGACCAAAGGCAGTCTCGTTGAGTACTCCTTTAAGAACAAGGGTCCTGCGAAGACACAGGCCCTTCCTCTAGCATCAATTCTGTTGGTGCCGAATTTCGTTGATGCTGGTGAAGCTGGAGTCAAGGGGATCACGGTCGCCGTCGACACTTGCAAGGAAAGTCTAAACCGGAGTTGGGGGTGCTCCGACAAGATCCTCCGACGCTCAAGTCAGTATTCTACTTCAACAAAAATGGAGCACTCGAATGGAATTTTAGCAGAGTTTTGAGATAGAGCTTAAAGCTTAAGAGCTTTTCAAGAGCTTGAGAAAGCTTGAAAAACTTACCGAAACTGTTGCCTTATCTCGTTTTATAGTAGGATGCGGTATGGTCCCGCCATTAATGGTGCAGACAACTGGGGAGTTGTCAAATTATCGAGGGCTATCAAATCGGCATAGGTTGTCAGGTCATCAGAAATAACCCATGTCCTTGGCAGGACAATGCCCCAGGGCGATTGCACAGCACGTCCTTGATAGGATAGCAGCCTATAACGGTTGTACGGCATTTGGACGGGCTGGCTGACTATATGTCGGTATTCGACTGTTGGGACGTCGAGTGATGACTCGAAAACACTGTCAGCTGATCTGGTGCCGTGTGGAAGTCGGACGTCGACTGTCACCCCTGACAGTGAGTCGGTGATGCGGGTTCGGCCATTCAACCGGTTGGAAACAGTATTGGTCTGTTTGGCCGGCATACCTTCGGTCGGATATTATTGGCTGTCATTGTCGGAGTCGTCTGTCTGTTCGGTGGGTAGAGTCGGGCATTGGTCGGACCGATCCGAGGATAAGTCAGCGTACGGGGGTCAGTCAGTATATCCCAACAAGGACCATGCAATGGCTTCTTTCTTGTCTTGTGGTCCATGACCACTACCACATGGGTGTCCGTTGTCGTGACTTGCCGGGGAGTTTGGGCCGGACGGCTGAAGCCCGATTGGGACGTCTGGTGAAGTGGAGTAGCTCACTGTCTCAGCAATCTAAGAGAAGTTCGGATGTTTCTGAGGTTGCTGACGGGTTAACTGTTGTTGGGTGCTTTAGGCATTGATGCTGCAGACGGAAGTCATCTACTGTAAAAGTTTGGATGGAAACTTTCTGTTGGAGGAATCCGGCTGGAGTCCGATTACTAGAGAAGTCCGTCTAAAATTTGTCTGATGTAGAAGCTTGTCTGAAGACTGTCCACTGGAGGGGTCTGGAGGGAATTTGTCTGTTGGAGAGGTCTGGTTGGCACTATTGAAGTCTGATTGGCACTGTTGAAGGTTGATGGCTGGAGAGGTACAGAAGACACCGGAGATAGTTGGTCATTGTAGAAATCTGGCTGCTAGAGATCGTCCATTGTAGAAGTTCATTTGAAATCCATCCGCTGTGAAAGTTCGGACGGAGTCCGGTTCTTGCAGATGTCTGAAAGGAGGCCACTTACTGTAGAAGTTCGGATGGAGATCGGTTGCCAGGGAAGCCCGGGTGGAGATCGCTTAATGTAGAAGCTCGGTTGAAGTCCGCATGCAATAGAAGTTCGGACAGAATTCGCTTACTGTAGAAGCTTGGATGGAGACCAGTTGTCGTGGATGTCCGGGTGGAGACCGCTTAATATAGAAGCTCGACTGAAGTCTGCCTGCAATAGAAGTTTGGATGGAGGCTGGTTACTGTAGAAGTCCTGCTGCTGGAGAAGCCCGGACATTGACAAAGTCTGAAAGAAGCTCGGAGTAAAGTCGATCATGACAGGAGGAAGTCTGGAAGAGATTCGGAGAGTAGCCGATCACTGTAGAAAATCGACTGATAGTGAAGCCCAGAGAGTATTTGGAGCCGTCCGATATACGACTGAAGGGGCTCATTATTGGAGAAGTCTGGAGGGTACGATAGGAGTTCATCCATTGGAGGAATCTGGAGGATACTGTGGAAGGTCGACTGCTGGAGGAGTCCGGATGGTACTGCGGAAGCTCGGACAGCCGGGGGAGTTCAGAAAGATGTCACACAAGATCGAAAGCCGAAAGAGTCCTGAGAGGGTTGGCCTCTTACGAACTTCGGCTAGGGTTATTTTACACCCAACAATAACTATATCATCTACATCTGGGGATAGC
The DNA here is from genome assembly GCF_000442705.2 of Elaeis guineensis. Taxonomy (NCBI): domain Eukaryota; kingdom Viridiplantae; phylum Streptophyta; class Magnoliopsida; order Arecales; family Arecaceae; genus Elaeis; species Elaeis guineensis. The sequence goes on along the minus strand of NC_026003.2, from coordinate 92,077,368 downwards.
TTGCTGAACTGCTCTCCTAGCCATACCATACTCAATTAGAAATCCTTGGGTTTTCCAGGAGGTAGAACAACACCAAGCAAATCTAAGCAGACCTATTGCTAATCATGACGTATACTATCCATAATTGAAAAACTGTCAATTGGTAAACCCAACTGGATAGGGACATCCTCCAATATGATGGTGCACTCTCCATGTGGTAGGTAAAACATAAGAGTTTCTTGATGCCACCACTCTACAAATACAGTGATTAGGTGCCAATCTAACTAAATGAAACCAACACATCTTAGGCCATAAAATTTGGCTTGCCGCATATATGGCACTATGCATATATTGTGATGTATCGATCGATGCAAAGCCAACTCCCTCCATCGATAAGTAAGAAAGTTGGACTCCTATCAATACCAAAAAAAATCCACACATCAATATTAAATCAATGTAATTAACTTATTGATATAATTTTAATAATATAAATACATACCTGACTATCCTAGATTACCAATGATTGATGAATAGCCTGCCCGTAAAGTATAAAATGATCTATGGACCTAGCTCCATGTATACAATATGCTGCATATCATTAAGAGTAAAAGAAATGAGTATTATTTATTTGTAAGCAAACTTGCACAAAATTTCAAAAGTTGCACAAACTTTAATGATGCAATATATGCAATGGAATAATGGGTAATATACTTGCATGGAATCAAAGAAACCAAACATATATGATAAATAAAGTGGAATAAAGATTCATTAGATTTCAACAAAATACAACATTAAATATGAAGTTTCATTAGTTTTTATCAAAGATTTATTCTCCATTTCTTGGATATGTCCATTTGTTATTTCTTTCTTCATCACAAATTCAACACCTAGCTCTATTGCCAACTTCCGTCCAATCTATTTCATTTCTAGATCTCGAGAATTATGATCTTCTTTTTTGTCGCGACCATTCTTTTTTTGATACTATCAATATGTTATTTGTTGGTTGTGACCAATACTCTACATGTAGGATCGGTTGAAATTGATGACTGTAACTATGATGATACTCTTCTAAAGTGTAGCTCCGATCAATGTATTATTAGAAATCAATTGAGATGTGATCATAGGCAGTCATCAAATATGAACATGGCAAATGATAGCACTACCATTTTTGGCATGTACACATGCTCCGATAACTGCACTATCTATATCCATATTGTTAAAAATTAAATTTATTCATTTGTTATAAATAATAACATGGTCACAAAAAGAATGTTTGCATTACTATTCATCGAGTATTGTTGCATTTGTTCATATAAGGCCCACAGAACATCATTTGCACTTGAAACACCCCACTTGTCCTATCAAATCTTGTAACATTATGGGATGTGGGTTTTGATTGGTTGGTAATGACACGAGTTAAAGCAAAAGGGGTAGATCTTTCACCCCTATTTAATGCATCCTCTATCTAGGCACATCAACCAGCAAAATATGATATAAGCCGAAAGAATGCCAGTTGCACCAATGAAGTTATTGGCAGGAAGCAAGTATTTTTGAGTGCTCCATTGAAGCATTCAGATAAATTAGTAGTCATCATTCTAAGTCTTCAGCCATCATTATGTGCAAAAGACCATTTGTCTATAGAAATTTTACTTAACCACTGAATGGCTTCTGAGTTTATTTTTTCAATCTTACTTATGTACTCATTGAACTTCTAAGTTATGTTTGCATGCCAGTTCTTTTCATCAAATCTCTTCATTTTGAATCTTGGAAACTTATGTTGAAGTTGCTCACTACATGGCACAAGCAATATATATAACATGCATTGGGTGGTTACCAAACAAGATGTTCATTTTGCATAGCGAATAATATATCTACGTGCCAATTTGAAATTAGATGGATATTCTAACATGATGTGACAAAACATCTGAGGCAAGCTAGGAACTAGCCTCATGTATCAGTAGACTCTTCATCAATTATGGCAAATGCAAGCAAAAAAAATTGATTGTTTCCATCCACAGCAGTTGTAATCATGAACTTCTCCTGATACTTTTCATACAAGAATGTAGCATCAATATCGATTACTGATCTACAGTATTTGAAGCCTTCAATTGATGGTGCAAAGATTCAAAAAATATGATCAAATGTAGCACCTACTTTGTAACTGATAGGAGTGCTAATAAATTTTGTCTAAGAATCAAAATTAAATTTCTATACAGCATGCAACCACTTCGGCAACAAATCATATGACTTATCCCAATCTTCATATGTCAAGGCTACAGCTTTTAGCTTCTTTTTATAACTAGGAGTGTAGTTGAATTTGTTCTTTATAACTACACCAATGCCAGTGATGAAAATTATGGATACTTCTTTTATAAGACCCCATATTTCATTGGTGATGAAGTTGGAATCAAGCTCAGAATGATCATGAGAAAATATGATCGAAACACATGTATGCGGACCAATATACCATATGATTTCAAAATAATAATAGCTTTTAATCACTCGATGCTGAGAAATATGTCCTAAAACCAATCATCTAAGTTGTAGATGATTATGCTCCATATATGTATATGAATTATAAAATAATAAATATTATCTGGTAAGATTCATCATAAGGAATACATCTTTCAAAATAGAACTCATATGTTATGATGAAGTCCTTAGAACTACTACTAAAATGATAAAGAAGGATTTATCATATGGTTCTTAAATTCTACTCATAATCAAATAATATAATTATTACAAAGACGATAATTGTATCGAGTGTAGGTCATTGTTTGCCATATTAGTTAGTTATCCTCTTAACCAAGATGTGTGGTGACACGGATATGGCATATGGGTGGTATGTAGGAGTATATTTCATTGAGCATGACCACTTTTGGAGTACTCTACTGTCAAAGGCTGCTCTGATGGGATATGGGTATAAGTATCCCTCGGACCTGAGGCTATCTTGATCACTTGCAAGCAACTCACTATGCTTTGATGTCAGACTATCTAAATTTTTAATTCGATGATAGAAAATTTTTGGATACAATCAAGTACTTATGAAGTCTGAGTGCAAGTTAAGATGGGATTGACCGCTCCAAGCAAAATTGGAGATGATGCATCACTGTGTTTCAATTCAGCAAAATTTTGATCAAAGTAGTCCTAGTGAGGAGTCATAGGATTTTTTGAGGTTGAGACACAACTCATCCTAGGTTGATAGTTTAATCCAAAATCATCCTTAAGCATCAAGTGTTAAAGAAAAAAATTTTACGGTTACTATATCCACCTGGGTTCTAGAATGTTGCTGGGCATACATTTGGCCTATCCGAATGTTGGGTCTCATTGCTAGATGGTTATATCGATTAGTACAAAAATTATTCTTGTGCTACCGGCTTAGATTTGAACCTATGGGGTCACACACATAGAAATATCTATCTAATCAAATGGCTAATCGATGATTATAAATTGTTGAAGGATTTAATTATCAATTTGATTAATGATTAATCTTTGGCAAATATTTTAATAAATTATTTACTAATGATTGATAAATTAGAAGAATAATTAATTAATAATATGATTATTAATTGATTCAATTTGATTGAGCAATAGGGATTAGATTAGATCTAATTGAATTGGATTCAATTAGATTAGCTTTGGATTGATTGGATGCAGTCCTATTGAATGACAGGACTTGTTCCAATTGATCTCTGAGATACAAAATCAAATTAATGAGATTAGTTTGATATATATTTTGATTGGATCAAATCTTATTGGATAATAGACTTGATTGGATCAAGCTCTATTATCAAATAGCTTTTCTAATATCAAATGAAGTCCCTGATCACCATTTAGAAACAATCCTTGGATCAATGGGGTTTTAATCTAACTAATTCTCAATTGGATTGGGACCTAATTGAATTCATAATTGGGCTAGGATCTAATTAGTTATTTTGTTATAACTAATTTCTAAATTGGTTAGGATTGGGTTCAAGAATTAGTTAGAATTTGATCAAGATCTTAAGTCCTATTTGGAATAGGACTTAACCAACTTGGAACACTCCATGTGATATATTCTCTACGCCCCACTCTCTCATTAATGTAAGATGTTTATGCCCTAGATGTGTGCCCCCTCTCTTTCTTCCATGAGAGAAAAAGATGCACCCCCCTTTCTCCATGTCAGAAAGAAAAATCAAGAAGGGGCGTCCAAGGGTTGGACTATTGGACACCCCAATTCCACATGACGCCATCCCTATTCTCCTCTCTTCTTGAAAGTTTTTTGAGATCTTTTATTATTGGTTCTTGGGCATCAAAGAAGGCTTCTCTTGTTAGTTTTATAGTAAAAAATTGAAGAAAAAAAGTTTTTTCGAATGAGAGAAGATCAAAGAAGAAGAAGGATCTTCTTTCTTGTGCGCAGCCTTGAAGAAGAAGGAGTTCTTCTTTCATTTTTTTTACTTTTTTTAAGATAAAAATTAGATTAGATTTAATTTTTAATATAAAAATTTAAAGAAAAAATACTAAAAAAATCTAGTTGGGTGTTTGAAATTTCTTAGAGTTCTAGATCAAGGAAGAAGAAGGGTCTTCTTTCTTATGCGCAGCCTTGAAGAAGAAGGAATTCTTCTTTCAATTTTTTTTTATTTTTTTAAAATAAAAATTAGATTAAATATAATTTTTAATATAAAAATTTAGAGAAAAAATACTAAAAAAATTTGGTTGGATGTTTCGGGATTCCTAGAGTTCTAGATTAAGGAAGAAGAAGAGAGAAGAATGGTTCTTCTCTTGGATCTCCCTTTTGGATTTTTTAAGACTAAAAAATCTATATAATTTTTAGCATGAGAAATTAGATTAAATTTAATTTTTATCATAAAAAAATAGAGAAGAAAAGTTTTTTTCAAAGATGTGAAGGGAAGAGAAAAGTTCTTTCTTGTGCGTGGAAAATTGAGAAGAAAGAGTTCTTCTCTTGATCTCCATTGTAGAGATCTGTGTGTGGATCCAGAAAAAAAAAGAGAGGACCTCTTTATTCTTCATCTTCATCATATTTTTTTTAGATCAGTCAAAGGATGTTGTCTTCATGAGCTAGCACTCTTGAGGAGATCAATCAGCACAAGGGCTTCATGTGGATATCCATAGAGGTCAGACATTTGTGCGACTACCAAGCATCATGAAGAACCATCTATCATAGATTTCAGATGCAGTGATCTACTATCCATGCTTAGATATAAAGTTTTGAATTTAATTAATATGTAGATATGATCTAAACATAAATTAGATATGTTCTATACTTGCTGAATTTTAGATTTCAGATGTGATACATGCATATTAGTTTATATCATAGATCCTGTATGGTGATTTTAGATTTGATCTATGCATGCATCGTAGATTAAATTATTTAATCTATATATATTTCACTGTAAAATTTTTAAAATGCTTGCACATTACCCACCACACTTCTCTTCAAATGGTATCTAAGCCAGGTTCATTATGATTGAACATATATGCATGTAGAATTGAAATCTAGATTTAGCAATGCATGAGATGTATTATGATCTAATTTTAGATATAATTTAATACAAAATTAGATCTAATATAATTTAGATTAGTTCTAAATTTTTGCATATATAATTTATGAATTAGATTAGATATTTTGAGAAGCAAAGTACTCAGATTGGGTAATCATTATGCCATCTGATCATAGGAGCAAGTAGAGTTACATGAGTGTCTCTTTCTATTCAATGGGATGCTCTTCATGGCGTGTAGGAGTGCCACTATGAGATCCCATGAAGAAGAAAGTAAAAGGAGAAAACTTATTTTTCTATAAAATCCTAGATGTTGAAACCTTAGGATTTGTTGTATATAATACAAAGCATGAATTGTATGAAAAATAAAATATCTAATCTATATGATTAAAATTATTTTAATCATGAAAATAAAATTTAAAATTATAAAATATTTAGATATGATCTAAAATTTATTATGATTGATTTTATTTCAATTTATGTGAGAATTTTCAGATCTGAAACTATGTAATACCTATTGGCATGCCAACTGAGCTAACTAGTTTTAAACTGAGTTGACCCAGTCTCCTATTTTTTATCGATTCAGTATTGACTGATCCAACCTAGTTATCTCAGGCCAAATAGTAATAGTTACTATTGATGATCAGTTAGTCGATCAAGTATTAGACTTAGTCGACCCACTGAAGTGAGCCAACTCAGTTCAAGGTAAGCAGATCTAGTTTTTAAAATAAAAAATTTTTCATAAAATTGATGTAAAATTATTTTATAAAAAAATTTGAAATTATTTTAATTAATAATTTTAACCCATGTTAATACTATACTTAATTGAAAATTAAAAAATATATTTTAGATCTAGAATTATGATTAAAAATCTAATGACATTGCATAAAATATAGGGTATGGGTTAGCTCAAATTAGGTCTTTTTAATTGAGTTAGACCTAAGGTTACAATCAAAGATCTAATAGACTAAAAAGAGTAGTTTATCAAATCAAATCAATAGTTGATTTAGATTAGGTCAAGAGTACTCTAGATCGAATATAATAGTTGTAGAAGGTCAAGTTCATGTCTTTGATCAAACCAAATAGATCTTGATTGAGGCTCAAAGGTTGAGCCCGAGTCATTAGGCTAATTAGATTGTTAGGTGACTCGAGTTGATTCATGTGGTTAAGATTAATCAGTATGATTGAATTAGGTGCCATGGACGGACTTATCTCTAGTCCTTCTCATGACTTGATGAAGTCAGTGAAAAGATTTATGATATGTCGGTTGGATCTGCTACTCACTAGTCCTTTTCATGACTTGATAAAGTCAGTGGAAGGATTTATGACTTGTAGGTCGATTGATGTCTTATAAAATATATTAATTAAATCTTCTAAATTATTAGATCCATAAAATGAGCTAGTTATGGGGTTAACTAGATCATAGCCTCCCATTAAGGTACATGATAATGAATCTAATATTCCAAATAGGTATTGGCGGCACCACACGTCTGGTGTCTATTATGTATTAGAATTATCATCCATCATATGACTATCTTGTTGTACTTTCAGATCAATGCTCAGGTTGGTCGAGCCACACTCGGAGATATTTATTTTATTGAATGTACTTAATGTTGTCATGTTAATGGTTAGACCTAACCAAAATTTTTAGTGGAGGTGCCACATGCCTGTTGAAGAGATGCTTGGGATAAAATTTAATTGTTAAAAATTATTTGAAGAAATAATTAGTTATGAACCTACCCATAGATCCACTAGGCTTGGCCAAGCCACACTCGAACCTGAATGTAGTCTGTGTGGATTCTAGTACCTACTAAAAAATTAAAATAATTCTTCGAATTGAAGGTAAAGGCTACCAATTCATATAAAATAGTGAGAGAACCTATAGACTAAAGTCCAAGTCTTTAGGTTTAAAATAATTTATATACTAATAGGTCAATTATTCTCTTTTCAAAAATGGCTAGAAAATTATCACTCCCTTCATTGTTAGGCAGTGAAAATATTATCAGACCTAATTTCAATAGTCAGTATCAGAAGTTAAGTATAGTTTTTGGGCATATTGATTAAGAAGTCTTAGGTTAACCTAAACAAGCTTAAAAGAGAAATCAACAAATGGTTGCTAGTCAGATATTATGTGATAATTCTTTGAATTTTCTCTATTGGTAATACTACTATCTGGATATAGGATACCGATAGTGCAAGTCATATTTGCAAATAGTTGTAAAAGACTTCAAGATACTAGAAGGTTTGAAAACAGAAAGAGAGTCCTGAATGCAAGACATAGAAGTTTGTTCTGATCTTAACATTAGAAATCATCAAACTTATTTTTAATCCTAACCATGTCACTTAAGTGATTGTCACTATTGTCCAATCTTATTGATGGTGTCAATAAGTATGATTGTTGTAATATCATTGTGAATGATACTACAATAATGAGTAGATAATTGAAAATGATATAAATTTAGTACCATAGTCTATTAGTGTAGTGTACACGTCTGACTAGTATCCTAGATTAGATAATGTTACTAAAGCCTGCTTTTGGCATAGTTGACTTAGTTACCTTTTATTGGAAAAGATGAATAAGCCAACGATGTTCTGAGTTTAGTACATATTGATATATTTACACTCATGAATATTAGTACCAAAAAAGGGCTTTACTACTTCATTAAATCTCTGACAACCTATCTTAACATGGGTGCATTTTGCTTATGAAGAATAAATCTGAGTCGATTGAAATGTTTAAACGATTCTATAATGAGGTAGAAAATAAACTGCAAAGAGTATTATAACTCATCAGTTAGACTGATAAAGTGAATATCTTTACAGTAAGTTTTGATATATCTTAGAGAAAATTAGATTCTCTCTTAATAAACCTCTCTTAGGATATCACTATTTAAAAAGGATATCTGAAAGGAGAAATTAAACCTTGTTAGATATGGTTCGATCTACTATGGGGTTTGCTGATCTGCCTAAGGTTATATTTTAGAGACTACTTGATATGTACTCAAGAATATTCTGAGCAAATCGGTCACCAAAAACTCTATATGAGATATGGACTTAAGTAATTCAATACTCTCTTACCTTAGGGTTTGGAGTGTCGAACTTACATGAAATATTCACAAATCGACTAACTTGAATCTTGGTCTGATAAATATTTTATTAAAAATATTTCTTCTATCTTTCTGATGGACAAGAGATGTTCATGAATCTTAAGATATTTTTTTTAAAAAAAAATTTTTTTGATGAAAGAACTGATACTGTTAAGAGCAAGCTTGGTGAAGTTTGATAGGTAGAGGAACCGACTCTGACACAAACCAATAGAACAAAAGCTGATTAGATCAAATCCGAAGCCCAATGTAAAGGCATCTTTGAGTAGATACAGTAGAGTACCATATTAATCGAACAGATACTTCAACTTCTAGATTCAAGATAGAGATTTGATCTCTCATATGGATGTAATACAGGGATCTAACTTTGAGAAGTGACTTGAAGCCATTAAATCTAAAATAAAGTCCATCAAGATCAACAATGTATAGACATTAGTTGATTCACCTAAAGGGGTAAGACCCATAAGGTGTGAGTGGGTTCTAGATGGATTAGAGATGCAGACGGAAAGATGGAGACCTATTAATTCTGTTTGATTGCCAAAGAATTTTATCAAAGTTATAGTATTGACTATGACGAGATAGTTTCTTTGTGGCAATCCTCAAGTCTATTTGGATTGAATCAAGCTTCTTAGAATTGGAACATATATTTTGAACATATGGCTTTATTAAAAATGAAGTAGAATCTTGTATGTATAAATAGACTATAGTTCTGTAAAAGTATTCTTTGTGTTGTATAGATGAAATTCTTCTAATCGGAAATGACATCCCTACATTATAAGGAATAAAAATTTGATTGTCATCTCTATTCTCCATAAAGATTTGAAAGGTTATTAGAACCATCCTTAAGTATTTATGAAATATTGAGGACCAATGACTCTTTTATGAAGAATCTAACTTAAAACTTATAGAATATTGATTTCAGTTTCTAGTCAGATCGAATGACAAAGTTGTGTCAGGTTATATTTTTATCCTAAAAAGAAGAGCAACTTGCTGGAAATGTTTCATACAGTATTCAGTAGCTAGTTTATTTACAATACAGAGTTCTTTACGGTGTTTAATACTGGTAAAGAAGTTGCTTGATTATGAAAGTTCATCAGCAAGCATAGAGTGGCATCCTCCATTGATGGTCCAGTCTTTTTGTATTAATAGCAATACTGGAGTCATAGCTCAAACTGAAGAACCAATGATCCATTTAAGAATCAAATACTTTCTGCATTGCAATCAACTTGTTCGATAAGATTAAAATAGAGTCGACCTTAGAAAGATCGACTAAAAAATAAATTTGATCGACTCATTGACTAGAGTAATCGGATCTAATGAGTTCGATGATCTCAAATGGAAGATGGATATTTGATACCAATCTAATTGGTTTAGTCCAAGTGGAAGTTTTTGAAAAATATATCCTAAAATCAGTCATCTAGGTTGTAGATAATTATGCTCCATACATATATATAAATTATAAAATAATAAATATTATCTGACAAGATTCATCGTAAGAAATACATCTTTCAAAATAGAACTTATATGTTATGATAAAGTCCTTAGAACTACTACCAAAATGATAAAGGAGGATTTATCATGTGGTTCTTAAATTCTGCTCGTGATCAAATGATACAATTGGAACAAGGACAATAATTGTATTGAGTGTAGATTATTGTTTGCCATATTAATTGGTTATCCTCTTAACCAAGATGTGTGGTGACACGGATATGGCATATGGGTAATATGTAGAAGTACATTTCACAGAGCGTGATCACTTCCAAAGCACTATGTTGTCAAGGGCTGCTCTGATAGGATATGGGTATAAGTGTCTCTCGGACCTGAGGCTGTCTTGGTGACTTGCAAGCAACTTACTATGCTTTAGTACCGAACTACTCAAATTTTTAATTTTGTGATGGAAGATTTCTGGGTATAGTCAAGTACTTGTGAAGTCTGAGTGCGAGTCAAGATGGGATTGATCACTTCAAGCAAAATTGAAGATGATATATCACTGTGTTTCAATTCAGCAAAACTTTGTCCAAAGTAGTCCTAGTGAGGAGTCACAAGATTTTTTGAGGTTGAGACATAATGTGGACCACTCATCCTAGATTGACAGTTTAACCCAAAGTCATCATTGAGCATCAAGTGTCAAAGGGATGAATTATACGATAACTATATCAACATAGATTCTAGAATGTTGTTGGGCATACATTCGATTTATCTAGACATTGGGTCCCATTACTAGATGGTTATATTGATTAGTACAGAAATTATTCTTATGCTACTGGCTTAGATTTGAACTTATGGGGTCACACACATAGAAGTACCTGTCTGATTAAATGGCTGATCGATGATTATGAATCATTGAAAGATTTAATTATCAATTTGATTAATGATTAATCTTTTGCAAAGGTTGTAATAAATTATTTACTAATGATTGATAAATTAGAGAAATAATTAATTAATAAAATGATTGTTAATTGGCTCAATTTGATTGAGCAATAAAGATTAGATTAGATCTAATTAAATTGGATTCAATTAGATTGGCTTTGGATTGATTGGATGCAGTCCTATTGAATGACAGGACTTGTTCCAATTGATCACAGGGATACAAAATCAAATTAATGAGATTAGTTTGATATATGTTTTAATTGGATCAAATTCTATTAGATAATAGACTTGATTGAATCAAGCCCTATTATCAAATAGGTTCCCTAATATCAAATGAAGTCCCTGATCTCCATTTAGAAACAATCTCTTGATCAATGGAGTTTTAATCTAACTAATTTTTAATTGGATTGGGGCTTAATTAGATTCATAATTGGGCTAGAATCTAATTAGTTAGTTTGTTATAACTAATTCCTAAATTGGTTAGAATTGGATTCAAGAATTAGTTAGAATTTGACCAAGATCTTGAGTCCTATTTGGATTAGGACTTAACCAACTTGGAACACTCCATGTGATATATTCTCTATGCCCCACTCTCTTATTAACGTGAGATCTACATGCCCCAGATGTGCGCCCCCTTTCTTCCTTCCATGAGAGAAAAAGAGGCATCCCCCTTTCTCCATGTCAAAAAGAAAAATCAAGAAGGGGCGTCCAACTCTCCAAGAGTTGGATGCCCCAATTCCACTCTTGGATGCCCCAATTCCACATGACGCTATCCCTCTTCTCCTCCCCTGTTGAAAGTTTTTTGAGATCTTTTATTGTTTGTTTTTGGGCATCAAAGAGGATTTCTCTTGTTGGTTTTATAGTAAAAAATTGGAGAAAAAAGATTCTTCCCAATGAGAGAAGATTAAGGAAGAAAAAGGATCTTCTTTCTTGTAAGCAGTCTTGAAGAAGAAGGAGTTCTTCTTCCAATTTTTTTTTTTTATTTTTCTCCAAGATAAAAATTAGATTAGATATAATTTTTAATATAAAAATTTAAAGAAAAAATATCAAGAAAATCTGGTTGGATGTTTGGGACTTCCTAGAGTGCTAGATCAAGGAAGAAGAAGGGTCTTCTTTCTTATGCACAGCCTTGAAGAAGAAGGAGTTTTTCTTTCAAATTTTTTTTTATTTTTTTCTAAGATAAAAATTAGATTGAATCTAATTTTTAATATGATGATTTAGAGAAAAATATTAAAAAAATCTGGTTGGGTGTTTGGGGTTTCTTAGAGTTCTAGATTAAGGAAGAAAAATGGAGAAGAAGAAAGAAGAACGGTTCTTTCCTTGGATCTCTCTTTTAGATTTTTTAGGACTTAAGAATCCATATGATTTTTAATATGAGAAATTAGATTAGATCTGATTTTCATCATAAAAAATTAGAGAAAAAAAGTTCTTCTCAAAGGTGTGAAAAGAAGAGAGAAAAGTTCTCTCTTGTGCGTGAAAAATTAAGAAGAATGAGTTCTTCTCTTGATCTCTATTATAGAGATCTGATGCATGGATCCAGAAAGAAAAGAAGAGGATCTTCTTATTCTTCATCTTCATCATGTTCTTCTTAGATCCATCAAAGGATGGTGTCTTTGCGAGCTAGCACTTTCGAGGAGATCGATCAACACAAGAGCTTCGTATGGATATCCGTAGAGGCCGGATGCATGTGCGGCTATCAAGCATCATGAAGAATCATCTATCATGGATTTTAGATGTAGTGATCTGCTACCCATGCTCAGGTATGAAATTTTAAATTCAATTAATATTTATATGTGATCTAAATATAAATTAGATATGTCTATACTTGCTAAATTTTAGATTTTAGATGTGTATACATGCATATTAGTTTATGTCATAGATTCTGTATGATGATTTTAGATTTGATCTATGCATGCATTGTAGATTAAATTATTTAATCTATATATGTTCTACTGTAAAATTTTTAAAATGCATGCACATCACCCACCATGCTTTCCTTCACTCGAAGCATTCAATTGCATCCCAACTCTCTATTTGTACATTAACCATCTAAAGCTTGGCTTAGACTAAACAATTTTAAGTATATGATATTTGTCAATTGAATATTGCTTTACTACAATTTGTAGTTTCATCTTATCCATAAAATAAAGCCCTTTACACAACTCTTCACATCTTTCTCAGGTGTTATATTGTGCCTGTAATGCAAAAAATATTGATCATTAGCAGCCACCCAGTCAATACTCCTGAATATCCACAAGGAGATTCAAACACTGAAAAATTTGGGTGCTCTATAATAGGTGGATACTTTATATCATGTGATATACTGGCTCGTTGAGTATCATCATCCATATCATCTTCACTTGATACATCATCTTCCTCAAATAGCCAATTATCTATATGAATCGTATCATCGGCAATTATATAGATCAAAGCTTATCTGATAATAGTACTTGGCACATCATTACCTATTATAGGAAATTGATCCTCTATATGTCTTAAACTGATATTTCATTGGGATATTATCAACCACATAGGGATTAGAGGCTCTAATTTGTTTGCTATCCTGAGGTTCTATGTCCTGATTAGCTACTTTATAATCATGCTAGTCAGGAATAAGTTTGGTGTTTTCAATGAGTTGCACATCTAGGTACAACTCTACATCAGATAAACAATGATGTGAACTTACAGTTGAAAAGATAATCTCAATATCTTCATCTTCAGTAATTGATATAGATTCATACTTCAATATTGTTGATTGTACAACTTATGAATATCTATATATTATTATTATTCTATTCTTTTTTCTATCTATATGAAAGAATCTACATAACTTATCCTCCAACTTCTTAAATTTTATTCTATATTTAATTCTAATAGTCTTTTATGGTCGTCCAATGTACTCTCTTCTATATGGTCCATTAATCAAGAACCATTAATATAGTATAAGGTCATCATTGTTTCTCTTATGTTTCACTATATATACACAAAATAGAGTCAGTTCAGCATGGTTAGTATAAAATCACGATGCATATATTAAATAAATCCACTATTATAAAACTTAAGAAAACCAAAAATAAAAGTAGGAATGTTTAACTACATCGAATAAAATGTAGGCTATGGAGATGGTTTATCTTATTGATTACATTAATAATCAAAATTACTATCAAGATATATGAGTTTTATTTAAATATAGGAGTTGTGTTTGTGGTCCTTATCATAGGCCAAACATTGGTAACCTTTTTTGCCTATGGGTCTCATTGGTTATGTACTACTTTTATTTTTAGGTGGTCTCCACATGAACTTGATTTAATCAAAAATTGCTTCTGGTTCAACCACCAATAGCTACATTTTTGGTGACTGAACCAAACTAGCTGGATTGGCTTGTGCTAGAAGTATGATTCTAATTTTTATGGAGATAACCAAAATTTGATGAAGCTAGCATAAGGCTGGCTGAGTTGACAGCCATTGATGCACTTTTTTTTCTTAAATGGTCTTTTCCAAAGACTAATATTTTTCAACTTTGGAAGAATTTGATCAAATTGAATTCATTTAAATGTGAGCTCAATTTGATTGAATTTAATGTATCTAGAGTACTTGAGATGTACTTGTTGAGTCTAGGTTTAGGAGCATGAATGTATGTTGTTAATGAACAAGGCATGAACTTAAAATATATTACAATGAACTTATGTCAAGGTTTAACATGGTATGAGCAGGATATTAACCATTTAAAAAGCAGCATATAGTTAATAAAAATGCATGTTATGGTGGGATCTAACATGGAAGGTGGCACATGAATCAGAATAATCAAAACAAATCAAAAGACTTACCGTAGAGAAGAAGGGGGCTAGTCGAAGGAGCAGAGAACATTGAGGTCAGTTGGAGTGGATGGGGAGCAGAGTAGGGCCGGATGGGGTTCAGACGAAGGAGTGGATGGGGAGCAAGATAGAGCCAGATGGGCACCAGATGGAGGATGGGGACCAGGAGGGGCGATGGAGGGTGATCGGACAAGTAAAGAACAAGGTAGGGCCGGATGGGGGAGAGGGAGCACAGATGTGTAGGGTTTCAAGATGGTCATGCACAGTGGAAGCATAATGGATTTCAAAATTTTAAAATAAAAAATTTTAAATATTAAACCTATAAACTAGCATCTTCTTGATAATTAATAATCATATATAACATATATTTAAAATTAAATTTAAACTATAGAAGAATATCTGTAGAGCTTAATCCAAATTTCGGCAGAACCTCCACCAGGTGCCCAAGTGTTTGCCCTTCAACGGTGATCCACACAGGGCTATGACCAGGACACCAACTCCTTGGGATGATTCCTCCAAAATTCTCACTGAGAATTTTTTTGGGCATCAGGACCTCAAGTCCTTCTTCCTCTCCTCCTAGCTTCCTATCCCTACCTTTCTTTTCTCCATGTCTTCCTTAATTCTCTTTCTAGGCTCTTGTCCTAAAATTGGACTTGTCCTTACTATTTTTGAACTTATCCAAATAAGAGAAGGAAAAGATTAATTAGACAATAGAGAGAGTATGTAAGAAAGAAGAGATAAGAGTGAGAGATCTGAATGAAACAAATCCCCCAGTACACCCCCTTAAATAGTTAGCGATAGGATGCAAGGGATTTGTTCTTGCGCCCTCTCCACGCACCATCTCGCACCTCTTAAAATTATCTCACACCCCCAAACAATTTCCCACACCCATCAGCAGCCTCATGACACATGGCAATCATTGGGAAAAAATCTAAGAGATGCTTCGCATTGAAGGACTCTTTGAAATATTTTTTCATGATGATTCTTCGATGCGTCGCGCAGCTTCCCATGGTATATTTTTTCTCCTCCATCCATTAGTAACTTTTGGCCATCCAATAGACCAGAATGAAGGTGCTAACTTGTTAATGGTGTGAAAAAAATCTGAAATCAAAATGTGGCATGACACTTGGATTAGAATCCTTCACATGTTGGATTCTTGGTTAGGCGCATGGATCAAATTGGCAGGATTTCAAACTTCAACTAATTTTCATGATTAAATCAGAAAGTATTTTAGCTTCAGAAGAATATTTTGCACTCAAAATTAACTCAAAAATCACCAAAAAATATTTTCTCATCATGAAACATTGGATAAGCTCAAGAAGGGGCATCACATCTCATGGGATGCCAATTCAGGTCCTGTGCTCAAAACCTGCACCCCACATGCAAGAAAAATTCTTGATGCATGGGCACCTAGTTAAATGGTATCAAAATTTTGGTACATATAGCCAAGGGCTGACCCAACTCAAACCTAAAATTAGTTTGAATTAATTTAAATTTAATTATCCCATTCTGGAATCAATTTCAAATCTGATTCGAAACAAGGAGCTAAGATTTGTAACATGTGGTAGCATGTGTCTATTTTGCAAATATGATCTAATCCAATTAGAGCTCTGATCAATTTTTTTGTATGTGATCTATTAGATTCCATGTCTAACTAGCAGTAGGTCAGAGTGTAAGTCAATCTGATTTGATTAGAATTTAATCTAACCAATCTAAATCCAATCGAGCTAACCTGATTTCAATAATTAGAACTCTTTCTAATTGACAATCGAATTAGACTCTTTAATTTGATCAAACCCACAAGACAAGATTGACGTCTAGCAATGTATTATGTCTACCTAGAAGATATAAAATTTTGATAAAAATATAAAAATATCCTTCAGTGAAAAGTTACCGTGTAATTCGATCATGCGATCTTCCTGCATCCCGAATATGATTCTAGATATGGAATGATATTAAATTCAATATCATATTCATATTTCTCTCAATCTTAAATGATGATTCGATTAATAAAATATTAAAAAAAAATAATTTTTATTCTATTTTGATCAAAAGCTTCTTGAATTATCAATCAATCAGAGCAAATAGGATGCGATCTTCTCTTACCAGGAGTGATCGATTTCACGTTGACCTACTCACAACTTTCATACATATTCCACCATATCCAGAACACCCCATATATGACTAAGTCATAAATGAGTATGAACCAAAATATGAATTTATGTATATAAGATTCTATGGTAGTCTCAGGTCAAAGGACTATATACACAACTTTCACTATAAGAAAACATCTTTTGATAGGTAAGTAAATTTCATAAGACATTTCTTAAGTCAGATCAATTTAGTGAACTAACTCTCTAATGAGTATCCACTTTCTTATATTAGTGTTTCATACAAGTGACTTATGAGATCAGCCGCCCTCTCCATCGAGCATACATATGAAGTACTAGTCTATCCGGAATATTGATCCCCTACTCAATACTCCTATGATTAGGAATATTCTAAATCAGGATTTTTAGAATTTTAGGTCTCATAGGTATAATCTCATCATAACCCTAAATCCATTGTTCTGATTTATGAAGTTTATCATAATTATTATAAAAGTAAGATGCAGTATGATGAAAAATATTTTTTATTTAAAAAGTGTCAATACATGAGTCTGAAAGATTACAAGGAAAATCCATCAAAATATAAATTTTGATTAGTTTGTAGGGCATATTCCTTTCAAACTCTCACTTGCACTAAAGCCAATCATCCTTATATTTTATCTCCATACAATCGAGATGGTGATCGAACTGCTACTATGGTAGAGCTTTAGTGAATGGGTCTACTATGTTGTTTTTTATTTCAAGTCATTCAATAACAACATCTTATCTTTCAATTATTTTATGAATGAGATGGAAGCGTCTTAGAGTGTACTTAGATTTATGATGTGATCTTGATTTCTTTACTTGAGCAACTACTCCAGTATTATCACAGTAAAGTGGTACTGGATTCTCAATCTCATGAATGGCACCTAACTCAGTGATAAACTTCTTTATCTAGATAGCTTTCTTGACGGCTTCACTTGCTGCTATGTATTCTGCCTCAATAGTTGAGTCAGCTACTATCTGCTGTTTAAAATTTTTTCAACTTACAACTCCACCATTTAGAGTAAAGATATATCCTGAAGTGGACTTGCTATCATCAAGGTCTGATTGGAAACTAGAGTCAGAATAGCCTTCTAATTTTAGATTAGATCCTCTATATACTAGAAAAATATCTTTAGTCCTTCTCAAGTACTTAAGAATATTTTTCATTGCTTTCCAATAATTCTCTCCTAGATTAGCCTAACATCTACTATGCCTAAGGCATAGGCAACATCAAGCCTGATATATAGTATAGCATACGTGATCGACCCTACTGTCGAAGCATAAGGAATAGAACTCATTCTATTTCTCTCTTCTGGTATTTTAGGAGACATCCTTTTAGAGAGATGTATGCCTTGACTCATGGGTAAGTAACCTCTTTTATTCCCATCCATGCTAAACCTCTTTAACACTAAGTCTATGTACCTGGATTGGGACAAGCCTAACATCCTCTTAGATCTATCCCTATAGATCTTTATACCTAGTATATAGGATTCTTCACCCAAATCCTTCATAAAAAACTTACTTGATAGCCATATCTTGATCGATTCTAATATTGAGATATCATTTTCAATGAGAAGTATGTTATCCACATATAAATTAAGAAGACAATGGCACTCCCACTAGTCTTCTTGTATACACAAGGTTCATCTATATTTTTGATAAAGCCAAACTCTTTGACTGTAACATCAAGGTGGATGTTCCAACTCTTCGAGGCCTGCTTTAATCCATAAATAAATTTTTTAAGCCTGCATACTTGATTTGCTCTCTTTTTTGAGATAAATCCTTCTAGCTGAGACATGTAAACATCTTCCTTAAGATAACTATTAAGAAAGACGGTCTTCACATCCATTTACCAAATTTCATAATCATGGTATGCTGCTATCGCAAGCATAATCCATATAGATTGGAGCATGGCAATAGGTGAAAATATTTTATCATAATCAATACTCTATTTTTGTTTGAAATCTTTAGCAACCAATCTGGCTTTATAGGTTTCAACTTGACCATCTACTCCAATCTTTTTCTTATAGCCCCATTTGCATCCAATAAGGGTCACACCCTCTGGTGCATCAACCAAAGTCCATACTTGGTTGGAGTACATAGAGTCTATTTCAGATTTCATAGTCTTTAGCCATTTGTCTAAGTCCCTACTCATGATGGCTTCCGTATAGGTCAAAGGTTCATCATTTTTAATGATGTGGGCTTTATTATTCTTAGTAACGAACCCATATCTTAGAGATGGGTATTTCTGGTTGAGGATCATCTTGTGCTTGTATTTGTAGGTCTTGAACTTTTCTAAGTTTAATTTTCTTCCCACTGTCTCTTTTTAGGATAAACTCTTTTTTCATAAAAGTGGATGTTTACTGACAAATACTTTTTATTCAGTAGGATGGTAAAAGAGGTATCCTATACTCTCTTTAGGATAACCTACAAATAAGTATTTATTTATCCTAGCACTCAGCTTATATCCAAAGTATTTTTTAACATAAGCTGGACAGCCTCATATCTTAAGATACTTAAGATTAGACTTTTTTTCTCCCATATCTCATATAGAGTGCTTGGCACAGATTTTGAAGGTACTCTATTCAAGATATAGATAGCAATTTCCAGGACATATCTCTAAAAGAAAATAGACAAGTCTGTAAGGCACATCATGGACCGCACCATATCTAATAAAGTGTGATTTCTCCTTTCTGTTGCACCATTTAGCTGTGGTGCATAAGAAGGGGTCCACTCTGAGAGAATTCTATTTTCTTTAAGATAATTTAGATACTCATTGGATAGTATTCTCCTCCTCAATAGGATCCAAGAATTTTAACATTTTTTTCTGATTTGTTTCTTGATCATATTTTGATACTCATTAAATTTATCAAAAGTCTCAAATTTGTGTTTCATAAGATACATATATTCAAACCTAGATAAATCATCAGTGAATGTTATAAAATAAGAACATCCTCCTCTGGCTTCTGTTGTGATAGGATCACATACATCAGTATGTACAAGTCCTAATAACTCACTTATCCTTTCTCCATGTCCACTAAATGGAGTCTTAATCATTTTTTTCATAAGATAAGATTCACAAGTTCTTAATGATTCATAATCATAACGATCAAAGAACTCTTCTTTGTATAACTTGTTAATCTTTATCTCACTTATATGACCAAATCGAGAATGCCAAAGTAAAGTGTTATTTATCTCTTCTCTCTTTCACTTTTTATTTTCATCTATATAAAAAATATTATCATTAGATAGAATCAGAAGACCATTATTAATAACTCCATGACAAAAATTTTTATTAAAAAAAAATTGAGCAACTATTGCTCTTTCTATTTATTTCATAATCTTGTTGTAATAGCAACGGTATAGAAATAATATTTTTAATAATTTTAGTCATATAATAATAATTTTCTAGCTCTAAGATCTTTCCATAAGATAACTTTAACATATATGTCCTTACAGCTTCTGCTTGATGGACTCTCCTCCAGCATTGTAGAGCTCAAAGTCACCCTTTTTCAGCACTCTAATATTCTGCAGCCTATGCATCGATTTGCATATATGAGAACCGCAGGCAGCATCCAATACCTAAGAGTCTGAATTGGAAGAACTCAATGATAAAATTATATGTATCTCATACATACCTTTTGGTGCGTCACTTGCACCAGCCTTTACAGTTGTAAGATATAACTTGCAATTTCTCTTCTATTATCCTGCTTTGCCACAGTGAAAGCAGGGATCATGTCCAGAGACTTTCTTCCCCTTCTTCTTCATCTTGCCACTCTTAAGGTTCAGTATTTTTTTTGAACCCTTAAAACCTAACTTCTTCTTAGAGGTTTTACCCATAAGATGAAGTGGAGCTCTTTCTTTCTTAATGTGGCTCTCAACTATCTTGAGCATATTCAATAGCTCAGGCAATGAGGTATTCAATTTATTCATGTGATAGTTCATGACAAACTGAGCGAATGACTCGGGAAGAGATTGCAGGATCAAATTCTAACTTAATTTTCTATCCATCACAAAATCTAGTTGACCCAATCTGATAATCAAATCAATGACCTTCAGGACATGGTCTTGTATGGATGACATCTCAGTCATTTTAGTATAGAATAACTGCTTAGATATCTCATATCTAGCAGTCCTACTCTGTTCTCCATACAACTCTTTAAGATTGAGAAGTATGGATTGAGTATCCATGCTCTCATGCTGCCTCTATAATTCAATGCTCATAGAGGCCAGTACTCAATCCATGCTCTCATGCTGCTTCTATAATTCATTGCTCATAGAGGCCAGTATGATATATTTGACAGTTAAATTATCATTTAGTATAGATTGAGTATCCATGCTCTCATGCTGCCTCTATAATTCAATGCTCATAGAGGCCAGTACTCAATTCATGCTCTCATGCTGCTTCTATAATTCATTGCTCATAGAGGCCAGTATGATACATTTGACAGTTAAATTATCATTTTTTCACATCCTGTATGTAGATATCTTCTCCTCTGTGGTATCATCCCTAACCTCTTGTGGTTTGGAGATATCAAGAATGTAAGAGAGCTTCTCTTAAGTGAGTATAATTTTTAAATTACTCAACCCGTCCATATAATTGAGACCGATCAACTTGTTGGAATCTAAAATTCTTTGCAATGATAGTGAAGATGCCATTTGTAGAATTTAATCTATAATGAATAAAGAACTTTACATAAGCAAACAACTCATATTGACTCACACAATTAAATAAGATTTTTAGATTTAATTGTGTCTTCTATTATTTTATCGAACATCATAACCCTCTACTATGATGAACGAGATATATTACATATTTATCTTAATAGAATTGAGACCCTAATCCCTTATAATAATCTTGTGTTAACACAATAAATCCTTATGAGTTCATAGGTAGGAAATTCTTTTCAATTGCATCTCATGCAATTCTCAATATCATATCTTAGCCTCTAAAATATTATTAGCCGTGTTAACATAACAAGCTATAATATTTAAGTAAGATCCTTCATTTCAATATAGTCAAATTCGAATATAATTATCCTTGTGTTAACACAACAAAGCAGCACATCTAAAATTATCATAAGCATCTTCTATGCATCAAGATTATATTATATCAATCCTTATGACAAATCTTGTGGTAACACAACAAGCTAGCCATAGTTCATGATGTAACATTAACCTAGCATGAAGGAAGGCCCCTAGTAGTGTTTTCAATATTAGGATTTTTCAATATCAAGATTGCTTAATCAAATTGGCCAAGTAAGTAAGGTGGAGATCCCTCCATTACTTTCTTTAGACATCAATAAATTGATCAGGTCAGACAACAAAACCAATTAAAGAATCACTTTTAGCACTTTTCTAGACATCAATTGATCAATTGATCAAGAATTGGTTAATCCATAGTTGCATATCACTACAACTTAATATAATTTTTAATGAGGGTTTTTATTGGTCTTATGCATATTCTAACTATATAATGCTAATTTATACTAACATATATTAGTATTAAAATATTTTAAATATGCAAGTGTAACATATGGACTTTCATCATCCTAGGATAATTTTGCAGCATAACTCCATTATGCTAGGATAATCTTATGTCAGGATGATGAAGTGGTGCATCATATATGCATCAATTCATATCATCATATGAAAGTATAATATATAGCATAATTTATCTTATAGCATGAATCATAATATGCATCACATAAACATTATGTATATACGATTGAACCAAACAAGGCCGGCTCTGATACCACTGTAGGGTTTCAAGATGGGCATGCACAGCAGAAGCATAATGGATTTCAAAAATTTAAAATAAAAAATTTTAAATATTAAATCCATAAATCAACTTCTTCTTGATGATTAATAATCATATATAACATATATTCAAAATTAAATTCAAGCTATAAAAGAATACCTACAGTGCTTAATCCAAATTCCAACAGAACTTTCATCAGGCGCCTAAGTGTTCGCCCTCCAATGGTGATCCACACAGGGCTATGACCAGGATCCCAACTTTTTGAAATGATTCTTCCTCCAAAATTCTCACTTTGAAAATTTTCTTAGGCACCAAGACCTCAAGACCTTCTTCCTCTCCTCCTAGCCTTCCTATCCCTATCTTTCTTTTTGTCTTGTCTTTCTTAATTCTCTTCCTAGGCTCTTGTCCTAAAATCGGACTTATCCTTACTATTTTTGAACTTATCCTAACAAAAGAAGAAAGAGATTAATTGGACAATAGGAAGAGTATATAAGAAAGAAGAGATAAGAGTGAGAGATCTGAATGAAACAAAACCCCCGGCACACCCCCTTAAATAGTTAGCGATAGGATGCAAGGGATTTGTTCTTGCACCCTCTCCACGCACCAACTCACACCTCTTAAAATTATCTCATGCACCCAGCCAATTTTTCACAACCATCAGTAGCCTCATGACACATGGCAATCATCAAAAGAAAAATTTGAGAGACGCTTCACGCAGAAAGACTCTTCGAAATATTTTTTCTTGATGATTCTCTGATGCATCGCACAACTTCCCATGGTATATTTTTTCTCCACCATCCATCAGCAAAATTTGGCCATCCAATAGACCAAAATGAAGGCACTAACTTGCTGATGGTTTGAAAAAAATCTAAAATCAAAATGTAGTGTGACACTTGGATTAGAGTCTTTCACAAGTTGGACTCTTGGTTAGATGCAAGGATCAAATTGGCAGAATTTCAAATTTCAACTAATTTTTATGATTAAATCAGAAGGTGTTTTAGCCTTAGAAAAATTACTAAAAAATTTTTTCTTATCAAACATTGGATAAGCTCGAGGAAGGGGTGTTGCATCTCATGGGATCTCTTGGGATGCCAATTCAGGTCCTGCGCTCAAAACCTACACCCCAAGTGCAAGAAAAAACTTTGATGTGTGGGCACCTAATTAAAAGACATCAAAATCTTCATACATGTAGCCAAGGACTGATCCAACTCAAATTTAAAATTATTTGAATTAATTTAGATTTAATTAGTCCAATCTAAAATCAATTTTGAATCCAATTTGAAGCAAGGAGCTAGGATTTGCAACATGTGCTAGCATATCTATTTTGTAAATATGATCTAATTCAATTAGACTCATGATTAATTTTTTGTGTGTGACCCATTGGATTCTACATCTAGCCAGCAGTGAGTCTGAGTGCAAGTCGATTTGATATGATTAGAACTTAGTCTAACTAATCTAGATCCAATTGAGCTAATCCGATTTTAGTAATTAAAACTTTTTCTAATTGACGATCGAATTAAAGTCTTTAATTTGATCAAACTCACAAGATAACATTGATGTCTAGTAATGTATTATGTCTACTTGAAAGATATAAAATTTTGATAAAAAATATCAAAAATATCTTTCAGTGAAAAATTATCGTGCAATTCGATCTTGCGATCTTCCTACATCATGAATATGATTATGGATATAGAATGATGTCAAACCTAATATCATATTCATATTTCTCTCAATCTTAAATGATGATTCAATTAATAAAATATTAAAAAAAAAATTTAATTTTTATTCTACTTTGATCAAAGACTTCCTGAATCATCAATCAATTAGAGCAAGTAGGATACAATCTCCTCTTACCAGGAGTGATCATTTTCATGTTAACCTACTCACAACTTTTATACATATTCTACCATATCCAGAATATCTCTTACATGATTAAGTCATGAATGAGTATGAACTAAAATATGGATTCATATGTATTAAGTTCTATGGCAGTCTCAGGTCAAAGGATTATATGCACAACTCTCACTATAAGAAAATATCTTTTGATAGGTAAGTAAATTTCATAAGATGTTTCTTAAATCGGATCAATTCAATGAAATCATTCTCTAATGAGCACCTACTTTCTTGTATTAGTTTCTCACACAAGTAGTTTGTGAGATCAGCCATCCTCTCTATCGAGCGTACATAGGAAGTACTAGTCTATCTGAAACATTGATCCCCTACTTAATGCTCTTATGACTAAAAATATTTTAAATTAAAATTTTTAACATTTTAAATCTCATAGGTATAATCTTATCATAATCCTAAATCTATTATCCTGATTTATAAAGCTCATCGTAATCGTTACAAAAGTAAGATGCAGCATATGATGAAAAATAATTTCTATTTATAAAGTGTCAATACATGAGTCTGAAAGATTATAAAAAAAATTTATTAAAATATAAATTTTGATTAGCTTGTAGGGTATATTCTTTTCAAGATGGTAGTTAGAGTGGTGGAGAGCAAAGGGGCCAGACAGAGGAGAGGAGGCACGGGTGGCGGTCAGCATGATTGGGAGTAGGGGGGACCATGGTTGAGGGAAAAAGGTGATGAAAAGCCATGATTTCATTGGTGCAAGTCATCAGGCCGACATGGTCATAAAATCATGGGTTGATTTCATATGTGGCATGCATCGAATGATAAATCAAAAAATAAGTTCGGATATACATATTTTAAAAAATTAATTTTAAAAAAAATAATATTTTAAAAAAATTCAGACACGTTAATTGTGGATTTTCTTTTTCAGGTATAAGATTATATTTTGTTACATTAGCTTTTCTTTAATTATCTTTATTATTTATTATTATTTTTATTTTTATTTTTCTAATTTTTAATATGATGCAGACCCCTAAATGCTTCAGGAACATATCTCTAGCAATGTGTTTGGTAAAAGGATCAGCAATCATATTATTAGAGAAGAAATACTTCAGTACAACCAGTCCTTATGCAATGATGTCACAAATAAAGTGACAGTGTGTATCAATATGCTTAAATTTTCTATGGTACTTAGGATCCTTTCCGTAAGCTATCATAGCTGTGTTATCACAAAAGATTACAATAGCCTCGTGAAGATGTCCTATGACATTCAAGCTCTGCATAAGATGTAATTTTTAAAAAATATTTTTTATTAATTTATTAATATATATTCTATATATATATTAAAAATAATTAAAATAATAAAAAAATATTTTATGCATAATGTAGAATATAAGCTATTTATAAGCTAGTTTATAACCCCATGCAATGCACGAGATGCATATCTATTCTATATATAATAAAAAAATATACTTTATGTATAATGTGGATTATAAATTATCAGATAAATTTTATGATTATTCACAATCTTGATTCCATGAAGTTCCTTTATAAACCTATCATTTTTTACTATTTTTATCTTTAACCATTTTAAATATTTCTATCTCTCCATCTCCTTTCTTTTAATCCTCTCCTCGCACACCCCCAAACTATTCTAATAGCAGAGTTGATAATATTGTCCATTGGCATGACCAAAGGAGGCTCTTCACCTTCTCCGACCATGCCCACACTACCACTAATGGCAGTAGCATCTTGGAGCTCGGGGTGGAGCGAAAAAATTTTAATGCAGTGATGGTGGTGGTCTTATGAGATATCGATCAAAAATTGGTTGGTGAGCATATCTACTTGGCATATTATCGATTTGAAAGAAGCATTTGGAGAGCTCAAAAAATATCAGATGAAGTTCAATCTAAATAAATGTACTTTTGGAGTGACCTCGAATAAGTTTCTTGATTTTCTTATAAATCAGAGAGGAATAAAAGCAAATTTTGAGAAGATTCAAGCACTGTTGGGATGAAGCATCCAACTTCTATCAGAGAAATCCAATAGCTCATCGGGCGAATAGCAGCCTTAGCTGATTTGTTTCTAGATCAGCTAAAAAATGCCTTGCATTCTTCAAGATATTAAGGCAGATCAAAAGTTTCAGCTAGACAAAAGAATGCCAGACTGCCTTTGAAGATCTAAAAAAATATCTCGGCTCTGCACCTCTTCTCTCAAAGCCAATTGAAGGTGAGAAACTGTACATATACATATCTGTCTCACCTAACATCGTCAGCTTGGTTCTTATCCTAGAAGATATGGGTATTCAAAGGCCGATCTATTACATAAGCAAATTATTGTGGGATATTGAGACCCGATACCAAAAAGTCAAAAAGATGATATGTGCTCTGATCACATCGGCCCAACGACTTCAGCCATATTTCCAAGCTCATATGGTTATAGTATTGACCTATCAATTACTGAGATCGATATTACAGCGAGTTGATACATCAGGTCGGATTGCTAAATGGATCATAAAGCTCAGTGAGTTTGATATTCAGTACCTACCTCGAATTGTAATCAAAGACCAAGTGCTAGCTAACTTTATTATGGAATGATTATCCCTGATGATGGATCAATTCCAAAAAATCCTGAAAATGACACATTCTAGGTCCTTCATGTATACAGAGCTTTAAAAATTCTCAAAAAAGTGGTGCCAGCTTAGTTCTGGCTAGTCCTGAAGGGTTCATTACTAAGCAAGCCCTAAGGTTCAATTTCAACACTATCAATAATGATGCTGAGTATGAATCCTAATTATGAAATTAAAGATAGCAAAAGAGCTTGGAGTCAAAAAGTTAAAGATTTTTACTGACTTACAGCTGGTCGTCGGTCAGGTACGAGGTCAATTTGAAGCCAAAGACTCCATAATGGCTCGATATTTCTAAAATATAAAGGAGTTATCCAAAAATTTTGAAGAGCTTGAAGTCCTCCAAATCCCAAGATCAGAAAATACTCGAGCTGATGCCTTGTCATATCTTGCTACATCAAGATTCCCAAAACTAAATCAGAAAGATCTAATTGAATAGCTAGGAAAGCCAAGCATTGTGGTCCTCTCTATCTTTCAAGTCGGTCATGAACCGAGCTGAATTTTTTCTTTGATGCACTATATAATGAAGGGGATTATGCCCGATGATCCAGTTAAGGCCAGAAGTATTAAAAGATAAGCTCCATGGTATGTTCTCCAAGGAGATCAATTATATAAAAAGTCTTACTCACTTTCTTTACTTCGGTGCTTGAAACCATCTAAAGCTGACTATGCACTTTGGAAAGTGCATGAAGAAATATGTGAAAATCACTTGGAGGTAGATCACTTGGTTACAAAGTAATTTGGTAAGGCTATTATTGGCCAACTATCCAAAAGGATGCATCCAATCTTATCAATAAATGCGATCAAGGTCAAAGATATGCTAATATTCAGCATCAACCTGCTATCGAACTTATTTCTATTACTACCTTTTGGCCCTTTGCTATCTGGAGAATGGACATCTTAGGATCTTTTTTAGTAGCAATAGGCCAAAGAAAATTTTTGATGGTAGCTATTGACTATTTTACCAAGTGGGTGGAGGCACAACCTCTAGCCTAGATTACTAAGAAAAAGATATAAGATTTTATCTGAAAATCTATAATATGCCGATTTGGTTTACCTTGGGTAATTATTACCGATAATGGTTGGCAATTTGACAACCCCAAGTTCGAAGAATTCTATTTCAAACTTCATATTAATCATTGGCTTACTTGTGTTGGACATCCATAATCAAATGGTGAAGCTGAGATCACAAATAGAACAATACTTCAAGGATTAAAAACAATGCTTACAGAAGCAAAGGGGTTATGGGCTGAAGAACTTTACAGTGTTCTATGGGCTTATAGGATTACATATCAAATTTCAACTGAAGAAACTCCTTTCAAACTCACTTATAGGGTCAAAGATGTGATTCTAGTTGAAATTGGCTTACTATCTAATAGAGTCAGAAATTTTCATGAAGCAACAAACTCTGATCAGTTGAGAATCAATTTGGATCTTCTTGATGAAACTAGAGAATAAGCCTATATTAGAATGGCAGCTTATAAGCAAAAAATTACCAAGTATTATAATGCTCAGATAAAATCAAAGTCATTCCAAAAAGGTGACCTCATCCTAAGATGAGTAGAAGCTTCTAAGCCTACTAAACAAGGTAAGCTTGCTCCAAATTGAGAAAGACCTTATCGAATTATAGATGTTATTCACTCAGGAGCTTATAGAATTAAAAATCTAGACAGATCTGCTATTCTTTATATTTGAAATTTTGAAAATCTCAAAAAGTATTATCAATAAAATACTCCAAGGAGCTCATTCTTGCACACCATATATTGCATGAAAAGAAAATCCGATCTCCAGATCGGTAAGCCTTAAGAGGCCAAGATGGAGATAAGATCTCTTGATCCATAAAAATTTGATCTCTAGATTGGTAAGCACCGAGATGCCAAGATGGAGATAAGATCTCCTGATCAATGAAAACTCGATCTCCAAATCAATAAAGCTTCAAGAGGCCAAGGTGGAGATAAGATCTCCTGATCAATGAAAATTTGATCTCTAGATCGGTAAAGTCCTGAGAGGCCAAGATGGAGATAAGATCTCCTGATCAATAAAAATTTGATCTTCAGATCGATAAAGCCCAGAGAGGCCAAGGTAGAGATAAGATCTCTTGATCAATAAAAATCCGATCTCCAGATCGGTAAGGCCCCAAGGAGCAAAACTGGGAATAAGATCTTTTGATTAATGAAATATCAATCTTTGGATCAAGGTTATCTTATTAAGAATATCGATTTTTAGATCAAGATTATCTTATTAAAATATCGATCTCTAGATCGAAGTTATCTTATTGAGAATACCAATCTCTAGATCGAGGTTATCTTAAAATTTTGCTGAAAAATCCAACTTCGTATTAAAGTTATATTATTGAAATACCAATCCCCAAATCAAGGTTATCTTATTGAGAATATCGATCTCAGGATCGAGATTATCTTAAAATTTTTATTGAAAATACCGATCTCCGGATCAAAGTTATCTTGAAATTTCTATTAAAAATATTGGTCTCTAGATTGAAGTTGTTTTGAAGTCTTATTGAAAGTCTGATCTATTCAAAGTTGCATTGGATAAAGAATACAAATCTTCAGATCCTATTGCATTGAATAAAGGTACATCTGAATCTTGACCTTAAATCAGTTATTAACTGGTAAGGTTAAAATTGTTAATTTCTTAGTTCTATTGAACTACAATCTTACAAGATACATGCAGTTACTTTACCTTAAAAAGTTATGAAATTTGCTAAGTAACAGAAATATACATGTCGGATCATGACACATCGAGAAATATTTCTTTCATTAATATAAAAAGAGAATGCAAAGGAAAAGATCCATATTGGGTCATTACATTTCAAAAGGAAAAAGACCCACATCGGGTCATTATAGATCAAAAGGACCCATATTGGGTCAATACATTCCAAAAAACTATAGGATAACTACAGGAGCATTAGAGTTCTTTTGAGTTGATTCTTTTTTAACTCACTCTGGCTCTTTAATGGCCTCAGCAGTGGGGGGCTCTACAGAAGTAATTTTAGCGTCAGGGGCCTCGATCACAGCTGGAGGCATGGCTATGATGAGGTTCACAACTATCACATTTGTAGAATCCCGATCTACCTCCTTAGCTGATTTCTTAGATGCCTCGACAGATGGTTCAGGCTCTCCTTTGATGCCCATTCAATGGCGATCTTTGGAGTCACCTTGGAGATATCAACTTCAGGATACAATTTTTTGATCAGATTTTGGCACCGGTAGAATTCTAGCCGTATGCCTCCTCAGAACTTTCAAGTACCTCCTCCTCAAATTTTTTGGAGGTTTTGTATAGCTCCACTGCCTTGGCCGTCTTATCCTATTCTTGCTTGACCTATTTCTTAAGGGTTTCTTTGGCTTTCTCATGAGCCTCATTGGTTTTAATTACCTCCTGCAGCCTTGGCTCTAGTTCTTTGTTCTTCTCGTGCCGTATTTTTAGATGGGTGCCTTAGAAATCAATTGTTGACTGACATATTTTATATTTTTAGGGCTTACCTTTATACTTGTAATATTAATAAAGGGCTTTTTGTTTCAATCATGTTTATGTGTCCATGATTTATCCTAGAAATTAACAAAGATGATTTTATATATTCTCAAAGGTATTGAGAATGTGAGACATACATTATTAGTGGTTAGTTTCTAAATACTTCCGATCAAAGGATCATCATGAAAGACAGTGGTTAATCCATTTAAGATCGATGCACTATTTGTAAGATCTAGCAGGGGTTTCATGCATGTATTTCAAAAATTTTTAACGAAAAAATATTAGATTAAACTATTTAATATATAAATACATGCATAAGATCTGATCTTAAAGCTCTTACAATTGGATTTATAACATGAATTTATATGTATAAAAATTTGAATCTAAAATTACAAATGTTTGAACAAGGACAGCAATTAGTGATAGATCTAATATACCATTTCTAGGGTTTCGAACCCAATACCTGATCATGGATAGTCAAACATCATGATCGAGAACATAGTTCTAAAAGTTTTCTCTGGTCACTTATAGCCACACAAGTGTTCGGTCTCTATGGATGGTCCTCACGAAGCCCACAGACTGATCAGCCCTCTGCGAGAGTGCTAGCTCGCGTAGTCAGCTCTGATGTTAGATCTGACTTGATCTCCTTCTTCGATCATCTCAAAACTTTCTGATATCAAAGATGGAATAGAGAAAGATACTGGATGGTGGAGAAAACTTTGATGAAGACTCTCTCCTTTATAGTTTTTCTCTTACCCAAAATCCTAGAATATTTCTAGGTTGCTCACCCGAGAGGAGATCGGTCTCCTCTTTTGTTCATGCCAAGGAGGAAGGAAACCCATCCAATCCTCACATCCCAAAGAAGTATTTTTGACCCTCTTTCTCTCTAATATCTCATGGTGAAAAGATTTCTTTTTTTGGTGCACAAAATTATGACCTTTTTATGCTTGTCGCATAAACCAGATAAAACAAGATAAGGGCTGGAGTTTATTACAATTTAAACTATTTTAAATTTTAATTTGACTCTAACATTTTTTCACCCTTATCTAACTTAAAGAGAGACTTACCAAAAAAAAATAGATATGAAAATCAATTGGAAAGACTTCATTTTCTTGTACACAATAGGCACCTTCAGAAACTATCGATGTGTGGAAGGATATGGATAAGGTTTTAAGTTGAAATTTTAACTAATTTAAATTTAAATTAAAACTAATCAATTTCTATCCTTAATAGATGACAAAAGAAAAAATTTTTTAAATTTTTTTATATATAAATTAATTTTGTGTGGTGAGAAAAGACATGAGACAATTTAGGTGGTGCAAGGGATAGAGTCCTATTCATTTGGAACTCTAAGATTTAACCAATTGGATTTCTTTCAAACTCTATCCAATTAGACCCAAATAAAATATGATGAATCTAATCTAATTATACTCTTATAACCTCAATTAAACTTGATCAAATTAATAAATTAATTGAGCCATAGATCCAATCAAATCAGGATCATTTCTCCCTTATCGATTAAGCATCTCATAACCTAATCAGACTTGACCTGATGGAATCAAATTTAATCAGACTTCATCCAGACTTTAATGCTCAATCAAATTGAGCTAATTAGTCATATAATCACTAATTAATCTTGCATTAATGATAGATTTTAAGTCTAGTGGGACTCTTCAGTAGAGTCCCTGTCCAATGGGACTCTTCACCAGAGTCCCCATCAATTGAGACTCTTCAGATTAGCCATATGATTGAAAAAAAAACTTCGAATGTATGTGATCCCATAGGTTCGAACCTAAGTTAGTAGTACAGAAATTAATTTCTGTATCAATCGAAATAACCATCTAGCAATGGTACCCGACATTCGGATAAGCCGAATGTATGCAAAGCAACACTCAAGAATCTATTTGAATATAGTTACCATATAATTCATCCCTTTGACCTTTGATGCTAGAATGACTTAGAGTTTAAACTGTCAACTCTTAATGGTACATCCATTATGTGTCTCACCCTGATAAATTCTGTGACTTCTCACAAGGATTGCCCTAGCCAAGGTCTTACTAAATTAAAATATAAAGCATTCTCTCCAATTTTTTGGAGTGATCAATTCCATCTTGACTCATGCACCGACCTCATAAGTACTTGACTGTGTCCAAAAATTTTTCGATCCTGAATTAAAAATTCAGGTAGTCCGACATCAAAATAATGAGTTGCTTGCAAGTCACCATGGTGATCTCAGATTAGAAAGATACTTATACCCATATCTCTTCAGAGTGACTCTTGACAGTAGAGTGCTCCAGAGTTGGTCACATTCAGTAAAATATACTCTTATATTTTATCTGCATGCCATACCGGCACTCCATGCTCTTTGGTTTAGAGGACAACCAACCTATATGGCACACAACAACCTACACTTGATATATTAATTGTCTTAGTAATAGCATATCATTTGGTCACAAACTCATTTAAGGATTAAATGATAAATCCTTCTTTAACGATTTAAAATAGTCCTAAAGACTTTCATCATAACACAAAAGTTTGATATAGACAAGCTCATAATGAAAAATATCAAATAAATATTTTATTAATTAATTCATATATAATTACATCAAATAGCACAACCGTCAACAGGCTGACGATTAGATTTGGAACATATTTTCTAACACTGTTCACCTCTCTTATGGGCAGATGAGTCTTGAATCTGCAGTGTAGAGACATTGAGATGAGAGTGCTGGTGGTTATTGGAGAACAACTTGCACTAAGGGTGACTAACATGAGAAATCACTTAGATGTCTACTCACTCATCAGTGGTTATCTTGATGTTACAGTGGTGTGAGTGGTCCTTTGACCTACAATATCATCGATTATTCACAGCAAGGCTACTGAGTTTAACTATATGTTCTCTTGGTCCCTAGCCATTCGAATTTTTGCTATGTATGTTGGCTACAGTAGGTTCAGATTCGCTGTTAGGAGTAGGATGCATCTAGAAAGAATCTACTGACCTTGATTGAAAAGGAGAAGTCCTATATGATTTATGAGACTGAGTTCAGAAAGTCTTTGATCAAAGTAAGTGTGATACTAAAAAAATATTTTCATGAGATTCACAAGTAGACTCGAGTTGAGCCAGTCTAGCATATGATTGACTATTGGATTTAACAAGTTTTTCATAACTTCCATCAAGTTGGGACTCATAATAGAAAGACTAAATTATATGGTAACTACACTTAGGGGTTCACACTTTATTCCATTAGATTGTCACTACATATTGAGAGGTATCACTGGTGGATTGTGGGACTTATCGAATATCATCTTGATAATCAGTGACCCTCGAAGGATAGAATTGAAATTATTTCAACCCCATCGAATAAAATTTTGATGATATTATGATAGAGATCACATTATATCTAACTATCAGATAGAATAGAACTTATGGGGTCACACATTAAAAAATTGGACTTGTGAAGTTCTAATTGGGTTAGAATTTAGTGAAATTCTATTGGATTTAAGAGAACCATGCTAGCATATAGTTAAATCCAATTCTTCTTTGGACTTTGATTCTTTATTAGATAAGGATTGGATCAAGTCCATAGCCTTAAACTTGATCTAAATCCATTTTGATTTAGATTTAGCTGGGTACCTATTTGTGGGCTCAAAAGAATTGAATCAAATCAATTAGTTGGCAAACAAATCTCCTTATCTTCTCCCTTGATTTTTCTTTTGTGGTGAAGATTAATTAGAAAGAAAGAGAAGGTGCATGCCTCCCTTTTGGAAAGACCAAGGATGCATATTCTTGGAGCAAGCAAATTAAGGAAAAAGTGCCCCACCTCTCTTTTGTTTGGGCATGAAAGGAGAGAGAGAGAGGGGCCACACCCCCTCTCTTGAGCACTTAAAACCCTAAAGTGGTGCCAAGAGTTGACGCCCCAACTACCTGCCTTATAAATCAAGTGGCGCCCCTCATCTTGTCTTATAAGATGAGGGCGTTGTTAGAAAGTCAGATAGGGTGTATGTGCAGAATTCAAAAATTTTTTGATGGCAGCAAAAAAACAATCAGATTAAATTCTTTAACTATTGAAAAATATATCCTAAAGTCAATCATTTGACGATTGCACTAACTATAAATGTATATGAATTGATCAATAATAAAAATTATTTGATCTTTTTAATACAAGATTACATCTTCTAATGAACTCTTATATTGCGATGAAGTTCTTAGAATTACTTTGATTGATAAAGGAGGATTTATCACATAATCCTTAAACTGATTCTCGACCAAACAATACATTATTACTAGGATGATAGCAATATCAAGTGTAGGTCATTGTGTGCCATATGCATTGGTTGTCCTCATAATCAAATGATGTGAAAACACTGATATGGCATGTAGGTGAGATATAGGAGTACATCATCACTGAACGTGACCAACTGTGGAGCACTCTACTGTCAAGGATAACTCGCCAAGAGTATGGGTATAAGTGTCCCTTCGACTTGAGATCACCACAGTGACTTGCAAGTAACTAACTATACTTTAGTACTGGACTATCTGAGTTTATAATTTAATGATAGAAGATTTTTAGGTGCAGTCAAGTACTTATCAAGTCGGTACGTGAGTCAAGATGGGATTGACCCCTTTAAATTAGTAGAAATTAATGTATCAATATATTTTAATTTAGCAAAATCTGAGATCAGATAATCCATGTGATGGATTTAAAAGATTGAAAGATAATGTGGATGACTTATCTAGGATTGATAGTTAAATTCAAGGCCATTCTTGAGCATTAGGGTCAAAGTGATGAATTATACGATAACCATACACCTATAGGTTTCTGAATGTTGCTTCATCATCATTCGACTTATCCGGACGTTGGGTCCTATTGTTAGATAGTTACATAGATTGGTTCAAAAATTTATTTCTGTGCTACTAACTTAGGTTCGAACTTATGGGGTCACGCTCAAAAAAGTTTCTGACTAATCATTTAGCTAATCAATGATTGAAAAATGTTCAAAGGCTTAATCATCAATTCAATTGATGGTTAGTCTTATGCAAAAATTATAATAAATTTATTCATCAAGTGTTAGTAAATTAATAGAGAATTAATTAGTAATTAGATTACTGATTAGCTCAATTTGATTGAGCAAGAAGGATTAAATAAAATCTAATTGAATTACATTCAATTAGGTTTGGCCCGATTAGGTTATGAGATGACCTAATCATTAAGGAAGAATTATCCCTGATTTGATCAAGACTTTGCTTCAATCAATTTTTAATTTGATTAAAATTTGATTAAAAAATTATAAATCTAATTAGATTGAATTTTATTTATTTTATTTGGGCTAAATCAGATGTGATTTGGTTTGGATTCAAATAAGAAAATTAAGAGTCCATATAGGATTGGACTCTCCTTCCCTTGCGCCTCCAACTTTGCATGCCATTCTTCTTCATGCATAAAATTATTTTGCATGAGATTTTTTCACACCAAAGAGTTTTTTTCTCTCTCTCTATCTCACATCAAAACCTAATTTGGTTTTGATAAAAAGAAGATTTTGAAATTGGATTTCAAAATATTTCTTATTAAGAGAGTTTGTTCTTATCCAAATCACTCCACACACCATCCCTTTTATTCACTTTCTTTTATGTGACTTTTTGAGGAAATTTTTTTGTGAAAAATTAGAAAATGATCTGATTCACTGTGGAAAATTATGAGAACAAGTGTTCCATTTTTTTTTGAGATGTGAAATTTGCGGAAGTGCGACACATCTTAATAGAGTCCAAGATCCTTAGGACTCTTCATCCCTACCTCATTACACACCAATAAATAAAGATTTTTTTTTTTTTTGTGCATGTAAGAGAGAAGAAAAGGAGCTCTTTACATTGAAGGGGTTGAGGCATGGGTTCATGGTGTGAAAAAGAAGAGGAGAGACCTTCTTTGGGTTAGCGCAAAACTTGATTTCTAAGGTTTTATTCCTCAGGGTTTGGGAAGAGAGGAAAAATAAGAAAAAATTTTTTTTTTTTTATATTTCTTTCATCTCTTCATCTCTTCTAAAAGCCTATCTTCAATCTCTAAAAAGATTTTAGAGATTTGAAGAAAAGATTCAGATCAGCCAAGGAGAAGATTTTTGTGTGAACTAGTACTCTCGAGAAGATCGATTAGATCAAAATTTCGAGTGAACTTTTCATAGAGATCGGACGTATGTGCAGCTGTGAGCAACCAGCAAAGATCATCTTCATCATATCTCTCAACAACAATAGTCATCAATCCATGATCAGGTATCGAGTTCTGAACTCAGATAGGTGTAGATTTGATTTACTGCTCACATCCATATATGCAGATTTTATCATGTGATTATTTCAGATTTTATATACAATATATCATATCATAAATTTTAGAGTAGGTTGATTTGATGATTAGATCATATGCATGTTAGATTAATATAATTAATCTAATTATCTTTTGCTATAATTTATTCAAAAATATTTAAAATACATACATAAAATCACCTACATTTTCTAACAGTGGTATCAAAACCTAAGTTTGTTATGATATATTATATGTGTATATTAAATCTAAATTTTAATTTTATTTAGATATGATATGTGATATTTTGATCTAAATTTAATTAATGATAGATCGCACAAACTGATATAAGATTATGCTGCTATAGGATTTACCCCTTACAGTGAATAGGTTGTCCTAGTTTGTACTGATCTTTGATAAAATCTAATTTTTTTATATTACATGTGATGTTTATGATCTGATTTAGATGTGATCTAAGATTATGATCAGATTTGATATAAGTTAGATTAGATCTAAATTCATGCATATATGATATGTGATTAGATTAGATGATTCGATTAGTAAGTACTTGGATTGGATTGATCATCAGGCCATCCGATCATAGAAGCAAGAAAGATTTGAAGGCCCTCTCTTTCCATTCGATAAAGTACTCTTATGGTATGTAAGGGTGCTATGTGATTAAATCTCATGAAAAAAGGTGTGAAAGGAAGAACTTATTTTTTTGTAAAATTTTAAATCTTAAAATCCTAGATTTGTTGTATGTGATACAAAGTTATCTAAAAAATAAAATATCTAATCTATATAATTAAAATTATTTTAATCATGAGAAAATAAAATCTTAAATCAAAAAATATTTAGATATGATCTAAAAGATATTTATGATTGATTTTATTTTAGTATTATGCAAGAATATTTTTTTGATTTGAAACTCTTTGAAACATGCTCGCATAATTACTGAGTCGATCCAATTTTTGAACTGAGTTGATCCAGTCTCCTTGTATAGCCAATTCAATATTGATTGAGTCGATCCAATTTTAGAATAAAAAATCTTTGCATAATATTTATTATAAATTATTTATAAAATAAAAAGGTTGAAATTATTTCAAACCTAAATCTAAATGCATGTTGATGTTAAAACTTAATTAAGAATTAAATACAGAATTGATTAAATCTAGAATTATGATTTAAGATCTAATGATATTGCATAAAATATGGGGGTATGGATTAGCTCAAATCAGGTCTTCTTAATTGGGTTAGACCGAAAGTTAGAATTAAAAAATTAATGGATAAAGTAGAAAAATTGATTAAATCTAACCAAATATTGAATTAGATTAAATTAGAGTTTCTTTAGATCCAATATAATAGTTGTAGATGGTCAAGTCCATGTCTTTGATTAGACCAAATGGATCTTGATTGTGGCTCAATGGTTGAATCTGAATCATTAGGCTGGTCAAATCGAAACTAATTAACCAATTAGTGTTTAAAGTAAGTTCAATATTTCGACCAGTGATTTTTAATTGAGAGTGGCTTATTTGGCCATTTCGATGGTGTCTAAGGCAAGCTTAGCAGACCCTCCTATCGATCTCATTTATTTGGCCAATTTAGTGAATTAAGTTTTAATTAGATCGCTAAATGATTCGAGTTAACCCATGCCATTAAAGTTGATCAATGTAACTGATCTTGGTGCCAGTTCAACCAGCATGATCCTAATCCAATTCAATAATTTGGTGAAGTCAGTGATAGGATTATGGTTTACTGATTGATTTCTTCTTTTTTCAATTCACAAATTAAATCTTCTATTATTAGGTCTCTAAAATGAGCTTGTTATGGTGATAACTAGATCATAGCCTTCTATTAAGGTGGATGATAATGGATCCATTAGTATGATGATCATTAGAGGCCCAAAGGCTTGGTACTCATCTACTATTAGAATTATCATTCATAATATGATGACTCAATCGAGTCTCTCTAACGAGTGGTCAGGTTAGTCGGCCAAAATCAGATCTGATCATTTGGTAGTTGGATTCTTGAGTATGATCATGTTAATGGTTGGACCTAATCAGGGCTTGTAGAGAAGACCAAAGTCAACTAAAAAATTATTTGTGGCTAAATCAATTACTAAAAATTATTTACTAAAATAATTGGTTAAAAATCTATTTATAGATGTACATGGGTGAGCCGGCCAAAGTCGGGCTCATGTACAATCTGTGTAGATTCTAATACCTACTAAGGAATTAGGATAATTCTTCGAATTGAAGGTAGAGGCTATCAATTCGACTAAAGTAATGATAGCACTTTTAAACTAAAGTCTAAGTCTTTAGGCTTTATCAATTCATAAATATAGAGATTTTATATTTTTCTTTCAGTTACAGCTAGATGTCTGTTGCTCTGTTCACTATTTGACAGTGACTTATCTATGGGATCCAACTTTGATAATTGATATCGGAAGTTGCAAATAGTTCTAGAGTACGAATGAATCCTAAATATGATTGTGGATCCAGCACCTAATATTTTTGTCTAATACACATGATGCGATCAAAGGTACTTATCAGAAGTGGCCAAATGATAGTATCACCATGTGGTGTTATTGAGAGTAGTAAAAAATATAAATTTAGTTGTAAATTTGATGATGCTCAGTGGAAAGAAATCCTTCAAATGTTGAAGGAGTTCCTTTTGCACCTCTGAAGATGTGTCTTCAGTAGGACAACAATCTTTTGAGAAAAAAGAAGAAGGTGCAAAGAGTTGTGCTTGGGCTAAGGAGCCCGAACTGACAAAAAGGTCTAAGATTAACCTAGTCTGGCAGAGTTCCTTGATCCAAACAGGCTAAAGAAGAGAAATCAATAAAGGATTGCTAGACAAGATACTTATATGATAACACCTTGTGATTTCTCTATTTATGATACTACCACCTGAAAATTGGATATCAGAAATCTATTCAAATTATTGCAACAACTTTAGGTTAGTAGAAAGATTGAAAACAGTAAGAGGTTCCTGAATATTCGAGATGGAAGTTATATTCCAATCCTGATTTTAGAAATTGTCAGGCCTATTTTCAATTCTGACAATGTCATTTTAGTGATTGTCACTAATGTCTAATAATTTTTGTGGTATCATTATAGATGATATCAAAATCATGGTGGACAACTAAGAAATAATATTTATACAGTCTATTAGTATAATAAACACAACCAAATAAACACCTTAAAGTAGATAATATCATGAAAGTCTATCTTTGGCAATTTGTGCTCAATCATATAAACAAGAATAGGATCAATAGGAGATAATTTTTAAAATCAATGATTATGAATCATTGTCAACCTATCAATCCTATTTCTTCGTAAGATAACCAAATTATCTTTTACTGAAAAAGATAAACGAGCCATTGATGTTCTGAGTCTGATACATACTGATGTATTGGATCTATGAACATATTTATCATAAGTTTGAATTATTTAAAATATTTAAATAATTTCTTAATAAGTTAGAAAAATAAATTTGGAAGAGCACTGAAACTCTTCGATCAGACTAAAGAGGAGAATGCCTTTTCGGTAAGCTTTTGACATATCTAGAAGAGAATAGGATTCTCTCTTATTGGAATTAACTTTGTTAGACATAGTTTGATCCATAATGAGGTTTACAAGTCTGTCAGTCTCTTTTTAGGGTTATACTCTTAAGACTGCTTGTTATATTCTAAACTAAATTCTAAATTAATCAGTCACAAAGACTCTATATGAGATATGGACTAGACGTAAGCCGATACTTTCTTACTTTTGAGTTTGAGAGTATTTGTTTTATGTCAAGCATTTGCAGGCCGATTAGCTTGAATTTTGATCCTATGTGTATTATTTTGTAGGATAATCTCAAAGAATCTAGGAGATATAATTTCTACCTTCCTAAAGAATAAGAGTTGTTCGGCATTCTTTTTAGAAAAGGAATACCTTGGAGAAGAAACTGATGCATTTAATATGGAACTTATGAAGTTCGACCGATAGAAGAACCGATAAAATCTGGTGAACCCATAGAATCAGATTTGATTATATCAAATCTAAAACCCATTATTGAGAACCATTACGAAGATTCGATAGAGTACTGCATCTGTCAGATAGATATTTTGGTTTCTAGTTTCAGGACATGATCCTATTGAACTCAATAAGAACAACAAGGATCTGATCATCCACATGGATGCCATGCGGAGGTCTGACTCTGATTAGTGGTTTAGAGCCATAAAATTTGAAATGAAGTCCATGAAGGTCAATGGTGTATGGACACTCATTGATCTACCCGACGGGATAAAACTCAAAGGGTGTAAGTGGATCTTCAATAGGATCAGAGGACGCAAATGAGAAGGTGGAGACCTACAATGTCCATCTGGTTGCCTAAAGATATTGTCAACATTATGGTATTGATCATAACAAGATATTTTCTCCTATGACAATGCTAAATATTTTGGAGTTGGAACATGTATTTTGACAAGTGATCAAAATGCATGGCTTCGTTGAGAACAAAGATAAACCCTGCAAATACAAATGGGTTAATAGTTTTATGAGTATTTTACTTGTATTATATGTGAATGAAATTCTTTAATCAAGAATAACATTTCTTACATTATAGAGATTAAAGATTTTACTATTATCATAGTTCTCCATAAAAGACTTTGAAAAAGTATCTCTCATCCTAGGGATGAAGATCTATAGAGATAGATCTAAGAGGCTGCTTGAATTTTCTCAGTCCAACATATATAAAGTATTTATGAATAGAATTTATTCTATCATGTACACCAATTATGAGATCAGATATAGTATACTCACTAGGGTAGTGAGTGGATACCTGCAAAATTCAGGTGAGAATCACTAGAAGGTCATCCTTAAGTATTTGAGAAATACTAAGGATCAGTGACTCGATTATAGAGAATCTGACTTAAAACTTATAGAGTATGACTCTAATTTTTAGTTGGACATAACAATGGCAAGAACGTATTGGAATACATTTTTATCCTAAATAATAGGGCAATCTGCTAGAAAAATTCCAAGCAAAAAAATATAGCCAATTCAATTTACGAGGCAAAATGCATTACAGCATCCAATGCTTGCAAGAAAGCTATATGATTGTACAAGTTCACTGGTAAGCTAGAAGTGGCACCCTCTAATAATGGTCCTGCTATATTGTATAGCACCGAAGTCATTGCTCATACCAAAGAGCCGAAGTCTCATTAGCTTATCAAATATTTTGCATCGCTACCACCTTATTCAGAAAATCTGTTAAGGTGACATCAATCTTTAAAAGATCGACGGAAAGAAGAACCTGACCAACCCATCTACTAAAGTTTTAGTATATAGAAGTTCTGAGATGATAAATCGAAGATAGGTATATGATACTATACTGATTTGTTTTAATCTAAGTGGGAGTTGTTGGAAAATATGTCCTAAAGCCAATCATTTGACGATTGTACTAATTATAAATGTATATGAATTGATCAATAATAAAAATTATTTGGTTTTTTCATCACAAGATTACATCTTCTAACAAACTCCTATATTGTGATAAAGTTCTTAAGATTATTTTGATCAATAAAATAATTTATTGCATAATTCTTAAACTAGTTTACAATCAAACGATATGCTATTATTAGGACAATAGCGATATCAAGTGTAGATCGTTGTGTGCCATATGCATTAATTATCCTTATAACCAAATGATATGAAGATACTGATATGACATGCAAGTGAGATATAGGAGTATATCATCACTAAACGTGATCAACTACGGAGCATTCTGCTATCAAGGGTAGCTCATGAAGGATATAGGTATAAGTGTCCCTCCGATCTAAGATTACCACGGTGACTTACAAGCAACTCACTGTACTTTAGTGTCGGACTATCTGAGTTTATAATTTAGTAACGAAAGTTTTCTGGGTGCAGTCAAGTACTTGTTAAGTCGGTGCATGAGTCAAGATGAGATAGATCTCTCTAAATTAGTAGGAGTTAATATATCAATGTATTTCAATTTAGCAAAATCTAAGCTCGGATAATCTATGTGATAGATTTCAAAGATTGAAATACAATATGGATGACTTATCTAGAATTGACAGTTAAATCCTAGATCATCCTTGAGCATTAGGGTCAAAAAGATGAATTATATGGTAACCATACGTCAGTAGATTCTTGAATGTTGTTTCGCCATCATTTGACCTATTCGGACGTCGGATCCCATTGCTAGATGGTTACATCGATTAGTTCAAAAATCTATTCTTATGCTACTGACTTACGTTCGAACCTATGGGGTCACACTCAAAAAAAATTTTTAACTGATCATGTGGCTGATCAACGATTGAGAATTGTTCAAGGGCTTAATCATCAATTTGATTGATGGTTAACCTTATGCAAAAGTCACAATAAATTTATTCATCAAGTGTTAGTAAATTAATAAAAAATTAATTAATAATTAGATTATTAATTAGCTTAATTTGATTGAACAAAAAAATTAAATAAAATCTAATTGAATTGGATTCAATTAGGTTTGATCCGATTAGGTTATGAGATGATCTAATCGCTAAGGAAGAATTATCCCTAATTTGATCAAAACTTTGATTCAATTAATTTCTAATTTGATTAAAGTTTGATCAAAAAATTATAAACTTAGTTAGACTGGATTTCATCTATTTTATTTGGGCTAAACCAGATGTGATTTGGTTTAGCTTTAAATAAGAAAATTAAGAATCCATATAGGATTGGACTCTCCTTCCATTGTGCCTCCCACTTTGCACACTATTCTTCCTCATGCACAAAATTATTTTGTGTGAGATTTTTTTATGCTAAAGAGTTCTTCTCTCTTTCTATCTCTTATTCAAATTTGATTTGGTTTTGATAAAAAAAAGTTTTTAAAATTGTATTTCAAAATATTCCTTATCAAGAGAGTTTGTTCTTATCCAAATCACTCCACACACCATCCCTTTTATTCTCTTTCTTTTGTGTGAATTTTTGAGAAAATTTTTTATATAGAAAATTAGATAATAATCTGATTCATTGTGAAAAATTATGAGAAGGGGCGTTCCATTTTTTTTTGGGGCATGGAATTTATGGAAGGGCGACACATCTTGATAGAGTCTAAGATCCTTAGGACTCTTCATCCCTACCTCATTACAAACCAATAAATAGGGATTTATTTTTTTGTTTTTGTGCATGTAAGAGAGAAGAAAAGGATCTCTTCACATTGAAGGGGTTGAGGCATGGGTTCATGGTGTGAAAAAGAAGAGGAGAGTCCTTATTCTTTGGGTTAGCGCAAAATCTGATTTCTAGGGTTTTCTTCTCCATCTTTCTTCCACCCCTTTATCTCCTCCAAAAGTCCATCTTCAATCTTTGAAGAGTTCTAAAGATTTGAAGAAAAAATATAGATTAGCCGAGGAGAAGGCCTTCACACGAACTAACATTCCTGAAAAGACTGATCAAATTGGAGCTTCGAGTGGATTTTCGTATAGGCTGAATGCGTGTGCAGCTGCGAGCAACGAGCAAAGATCATCTTACCATATCTCTCAGTAGTAGTGATCATCGATCTGTAATCAGGTATCGAGTTCTGAACTTAGATAGGTATAAATTTGATCTACTGCTCACATCCATGCATGCAAATTTTTTCAAGTGATTATTTCAAAATTTAAATGCAACATATCA
Source organism: Elaeis guineensis (assembly GCF_000442705.2). Classification (NCBI taxonomy): domain Eukaryota; kingdom Viridiplantae; phylum Streptophyta; class Magnoliopsida; order Arecales; family Arecaceae; genus Elaeis; species Elaeis guineensis. The sequence goes on along the minus strand of NC_026003.2, from coordinate 92,032,786 downwards.
TGTCATAGATCCTAGAGTAGGTTGATTTGATGATTAGATCATATGTATGTTAAGTTAATATGATTAATCTAATTATCTTCTACTATAATTTATTCAAAAACTTTTGAAATACATATATGAAGTCGCTTACATTTTTCAATATTAACCTCACATGCAATAGATCTCATCTAATCCTACCCAAGCCCAGGAGAAAAGACATACATATAATCTGAAAATAAAATAAGTATGAGATCAAATCACAATATCTTAGCATGGATAGAAATTTATCGCTATCGATGATCTCTAGTTCGAAGGTCCTCGAGCTACACACGTGTCTGACCTCACAGGTATCCATCAGGATCAACCTCGAATCGATCTTCTTGTAGTAGATCCTTCTTCTCTAAGTAGGATCTCAGCCCTTTAGAATCTTGATCAACACTTTGATCTAGACTACGAAATCAACTCTTTGATCTGCAGCCTTTCCTCTTCATTCCTCGCTATAGATGAATAACTCCTTAAGTCTTGGCATGTATAAAGGTGGGACGCCCAACCTTTAGGCATGGAAAAGAGAAGAGGGAGAAGGTGTGGCATGGAGAAGGGAGAGAGGGAGAGAGGGAGAGAGATCTGATTTTTAATCAATAAAAACTAACTTAAACCCCAGGAGATTTTCTCATTATATAGGTCCTTTCCTGATCCAAATGAGGAATCCAATTAACTTAAAAAGATACATCCTTATCTCATAAGGATTTTTACCTTTTTAATCTAATTTTTTCTCATTAAAGTCAGACTTAATTGGTAGGTTACCATCCTCCTTTAAGAAGAATATGGGGCACCCCAGTTAGATATGGAAAATTGAATGGGCGTCCATGGAATACAGGGTAGGTGGTTGGGGCGCCAACCCTTGGTGCCCCATTCTAGGGTTTTTATTCAAGAGTGGGGGTGTGGCCCCTCTCTCTCTCTCTCCTCCATGCCAAGCCACAAGAGGGGGCGGGCTCCTCTTGCATTATCCAGGGGTTTGGCACCCTATGGTCCTACTATAAAGGGAGGAAGGTGCCACCCTTCTTTCTATTTATTCCACACACTCATTAGGAGATAATGAGGAGATAATGAAGAGATAATGAGAAGATAATTTAATCAACTAATTGACTTAATCCAATCCTCTTGGGCTCACAATTAAGTATCCAATTAAATCCAAATAGATTTAGGTTAGGGTCAAGGCTATGGACTTGATCCAATCGAAATTTTGAGAAAAATTAGGTTTAACCATGTGCTAGCAAGGTTCTATTAAACCTAATAGGATTTCAATAAATTTTAATCCAATTAGAACTTCATAAGCCTAATTAAAAAATTCAAAATTAAATCTCTTAATGTGTGACCCCATAGGTTCCATTCTATCTGATAGTGAGATATGTTATGATTTCCATCACAATATCATCAAAACTCTTTTCGATAGATTGGAATATTTTCAACTCTATCCTTCGAGGGTCATCAATCATTAAGATAATGTCCGATAGATCCTACAATCCATCAGTGACTTCTAGCAGTATGTAGTGGTAATCTAGTAGAATGAAAGTATGAACCCCTAGGTACAGTTATCATATAATTTAATCCTTCTATCGTGAGTCCCGACTTGACGGAAGTCATAAAGAACTCATCAGAATCCATTGTCAGTCATATACAACATTGGCTCAACTCGAGTTCATTTGTGAATCCCATAAAAATACTTTTTCAATATTTATACTTGCTTTGGCCAAAGACTTTCTGAACTCAGTCTTGCAAATCACATAGGACTTCTTCTTTTCTATCAAAATCGATAGATTCCATCTAGGTGCATTCTACTTCAAACAGCAAACTTGAACCTATTGAAATCAACATACACAGCAAGAATCTGAATAGCTAAGGACCAAAGGAATGTGCAATCAAACTTAGTAGCCTTGTTGTGAATAGCCAATGACACCATAGATCAAAGGACTATTTACACTACTACAGCATCGAGAAGACCATTGACGAGTGAGTAGACATCCATGTGGTTTTTCATATTGGTCACGCTCAGTGCAAGTTGTTCTCTAACAACCATCTGCACCCTTACTCCAATGTTCCTACACTGTAGATTCGAGACTCATCTATCCACAAGAAAGGTAAACTATGCACCGATCTCCAATGGATTGATTATTATCCTCTGTGACGATCCTTTGATCAAGAGAATTTAGAAATTAATCACTAATTAATGTATGTCTCAAATTCTTAATACCTTAAGAATATACAAAAATCATCTTTGTTCATTTTTAGGACAAATCATGGATAGATAAATATGATTGGAATGAAAATTTTTTTTATTGATAATAAAAAGTTACAAATATAAATTTAAGTTCTTGAGTTATAAAATACATCAGCCAATAATTAGCTTCTAAGGCATAAATCTAACAAACTCCCACTTGACCTAAAGCCAATTGGCCATATACCTAAGACCCATTTTCTCAAGGTGAGCTTCGATCTTCTGCTGGCTGAGAGGCTTGGTCAATGAGTCTGCCACATTTAGCATGGAGTTGACTCTCTACACCTCGACAAACTTTTTCTCAAGGTATTCGTGTATGATATAAAATCATCACTCTATATGCTTGAACTTCTGATGAGACCTGAGCTCCTTAATGAGGGCTATAGCACCATTGTTATTACAGTGCAGTGCAATGGCATCTGATGGCATCACATCCTGATCCGCAATGAATTTTTTGAACCAAAAGGCTTCCTTAACAGCTTCAGAGGTGACGATGTACTCGACTTTCATGGTTGAATTTGTAATGATCGACTACTTGGAACTCTTCTAACTAACCGCATCACTGTTACATAAGAAGATACACCCCGATGTAGACTTTCTATCATCGACATCAGTCATGAAGTCTGAATCGGTGTATCCCTTAACTTTTAGCTCTGATCTTCCATCAAAGACCAACAACAAATCCTTAGTCTTTCTTAAGTACTTAAATATATTTTTAACAGCAATCCAGTATTCTTCATTTGGATTCGCTTGATATCGGCTCATGACACTCATGACAAGGGCTATATCAGGTCATGTATATAACATGACGTACATGAGGCTCTCTATTGCTAAAGCATAAGAAATCTTGCTCATGCATTGGATCTCCTCAGGTGTGTTAGGACACATCTTCTTGGAGAGATGAATGCCATGTCTAAGGGCAAAAGACCCCTATTGAAGTTTTCCATGCTGAACCTCTTCAGCACCTCCTCTATGTACATTCGCTGTGAGAGTTCTATCATCCTCTTAGATCTATCTCTATAGACTTTTATACCAAGAATATAGGATGCTTCTCTTAAATTTTTTATGACAAACTCTTTTGACAACTATACTTTAACAGATGACAGCATGAAAATATCATTTCCAATTAGGAGGATGTCATCCACGTACAATATGAAAAATATGACAGCACTCTCACTAATCTTTTTGTACACACATGGCTCTTCTACATTTTTGATGAAATCAAATATTTTGATCACATCATTAAAATGAGTGTTCCAACTCTGAGATATTTGCTTGAGTCCATATATGAATCTTTGCAGCTTACAGACCTTGTGATCACTATCACTAGATGTAAAACTCAAAGACTGCTCCATATAGATAACTTCCTCAAGATATCCATTTAGGAAGGTAGTTTTTACATCCATCTGTCAAATTTTATAATCATGAAAGGCTGCTATCGCAAGCAAAGTATAGATGGATTTCAGCATGACTACGGATGAAAAAATTACATGATAGTCAATACCTTTACGTTGAATATAACCTTTCATGACTAGCCTTATCTTATAGGTCTCTACCTTACCATCTGATCTAATTTTTTTTTTGCAAATCTATTTATACCCAATAGATACAATACCTTCAGATGGATCTACTAAGAACGAAATCTGGTTGGAATGCATGGAGTCATTTTTTAACTTCATCGCTTCCATCTATTTTTCAGAGTCTATATCTAACATTGCCTCATCGTAGGTCTTGGGATAATTTCTAATGTCCCTAACTCCCACAAAAAATACTTCCTCTAAATCATCTGTAAGAATACCTAAGTACCTTTCAAGAGGATAGGAGATCCTACTTGATCTACGAGGTGGAGGAGGTATCACATCTACTAGCTCATTATTGAGTTTAGATTCTTGGACTCGATGCTCTTCAGAGACTTTCTTTTCAAGTTCAATTTTTCTCCCACTGTCTCCATCTTGGATAAATTCTTTTTTTAAGAAGACAGCATGATGGCTCACAATCACATTGTGATCCTTAGGAAGATAAAAGTAGTATCCCATGATTTTCTTAGGATATCCTATAAAGCAAGTCCAAAAGGACCTATCCTCTAACTTGTCCATCTGCTGTCACTTGACATGGGCCGGACATCTCCAAATCTTGAGGTACCCAAGAGTTGGCTTCTTACTATGCCATAACTCATATGATGTGGTAGAAATAGATTTAGAAGAAATCTTATTCAAAAGATGAATTGCAGAAAGCAATGCATATCCCCAAAGAAAGACAGGAAGGCCTGTGAAGCTCATCATGGACCGGACCATATCTAATAGGGTCTGATTCTTCTTTTCAGATATTTCGTTGAGCTGAGACATCTCTGGAGGTGTCCACTATGAGACTATGAAATTATCCTTGAGATAGGCCCAAAATTCTCCACTAAGATATTCTCTTCTTCGATCTAATCGAAGAACCTTTATGAATTTTTTGATCTATTTTTTTACTTTATGTCTGAACTCTATGAACTTTTCAAAGATTTCAGACTTTTGATGCATCAAATACACAAACTCATACCATCAATAATCATCGATAAAAGTTATGAAGTAGATATAGCCATCTCTGGCTTGTATATCGAATGGACCACACACGTTGGTGTATACCAGGGTTAATATCTCAGTGGTCCTTTCTCTTTATCCCATAAAAGGTAGCTTGGCTATTTTTTCTTGAAGACACAATTCATAAATCAAATAAGACTCAGAAATCAATGGTCTAAGAAGATCATCTTTCTTCTATTTGTTGAGTCTGTCCTCTCCAATATGGCCTAGCCTAAGGTGCCACAGATATTTTTCACTAATCCTATCTCTAAATCTCTTAGATCCTATGGCATTCACTATTTGCTCATTAATATTTACACTCACATCCATATGCAAATGATAAAGACTGTCAATCAAGAAAGTATATGCAATAATTTTATTTTTAAAATAAATCAAACACATATCTTTATTGAAATTAAAATTATAATTATCCTGTGCCAGCATAGATATGAAAATCAAATTCTTACTGGCTATAGGTACATAATAGCAGCCTTTAAAAATTAAACTAAGTCTTAATGATAATCATAGAGGATAGGTCCTGATGGTCACAGTAGTAACCCATGCTCTATTGTCGATCCGAAGAGTGATCTAACCTTTCCTCAGCCCTCTAACTTCTTCAAGATCCTACATAGAAGTACACAAATGAGCACTTGAATGAAAATCAAGAATCCAAATAGAAAAAGAGCAAACCGTTAGATTAGTTTCAATAATGAGCATATCAAATGTACCTTCAGAAGGTCCATCCTTCTTCCTACTCTTAACAGTCGTCAGGTAGGCCAGATAGTTCTTCCTCCAGTGGCCTTCGACATTGCAATGAAAATACTTTTCCTTGTCATCGGCCTTTTTCAGAACCTATTTCTTGAGCTTGACCTCATTCTTTTGCTTCTTCGCAGGCTTCTTTTTCTTCTTGAAAGAAAACTTTCTTTTGGAGGAAGCTCACTCCACAGCCAGAACTATATCCCTTGAACTCTTCAAAGTACCCTCTGCTATTACCGACATATTCAGTAACTCAAGCAAAGTGCTATCAATTTTATTCATATGGTAGTTCATGATGAACTGTCCATACGAATCAGAAAGAGATTGGAGGATCAAATCCACTTGCAATTTTTTGTCCATGTTTATACTGAGCTTCTGAAGCTCCTCGATTGATATCTTTAATCATTATCAAATAATGATCATTGATGGATTGCCCATCACATATTTTTACTTTGAAAAATCTCTGAGAGACCTCAAAGTGAATTGTGCGACTCTACTCACCGTACAACTCTTACAAGTAATTAAGTATCTCTCTGACAGTCCTCATGTCTTCATGCTGTCACTGAAGATCATTAGACATGGATGCTAAAATATAATACTTTGCCTTGTTATTTTCATCCATCCACTTCTCAAGTGTGGCTCGTTGATCAGGAGATGGATGAGCAGGTAACACAGATGCATCTTGGTTAAGGACCTAGGTGAGTTTTTTGAAGCTAAGAATGATTCTCAAATTTTGGAGCCAGTCATTATAGTTGATACCGATCAACCTATTGGTACCAAGGATATGGGCTAAAAGGTTGAAACTCGATATGGTTATCTACAGAGAGAATAGTTTCTAATTAGATGTTGGTACTTATAAAATTATTTATTTTAGAAACTTTAAAAATAAACAAAAGCTCCTACTATTTCTTCAAATCTCCCATAGTCATCGATTAGAGAAATGAAAACCTATACGTGATCGATTTCAAGTTGATACTGCGGTCCCATTAATCTATACACACCTCATCTAATAGTTATTGGTAAGTACAGACCAGTGAGTGGATAACACTTTGTCTATTGCTTCACTAAGCATGAAGTAGTGGACTTGATCTCTAAGTCCTGTGGCCTTACCTGACAGTTATTGACATATTTCTTAGTTAAGTTAGATCCATCATTCACCAACGGATGCAAAGTCATTATTGGGACCCTCACCTAATAGTTATTAGGCCAAACTCCATCTTTACCTCAGGACACAAATGTCAATAGAGTAGTTATACCTTTTCAATATAATCGAACTACTATAACTAGTTGAAAATGGTCAATGTCAGAAAGGCACCCGTATCTCTACAATGATGGAAGACCTCTAGATTAATATTTAGTGAGGAGATTTAAGTTTAAGTCTCTTCTAAATCAGTAGATCTAACATCCGACTGATCAAATTTAGGTTAGCACATCAACATGTCTAACCAACCTAGTCGGCATGGGTGAACTCGAGTAATCTAGCACGAAACTGAATCTCCCAAGCTAGCCAAATAAGTTAAAATGAGTGGGGGTCCCCCATTGCTTTTCTTAGACACCAATTAAAATTGACGAGGTCAGACAATAGAACTAATTAAATAACTACCATCTAAATACTTACTTTAGATACTAAATTGGTTGATTAGAATCGATCAGATTAACTTATTGAAATGGGTCCGAACCACTGAGTCAAATTCGATCTTGAGTCAATCAACTCATATCAAAATATAAATAGATGTGATCAACTATAACTAAACTCAACTTTGAGGCCTTTTGATCTAATCCTAGTCAGCCATTGATTAGGTTCAATCAGCTACTCAAAATCGATAATGAGTTCTAGCCCGATCTAATCAATTTGATCCTAATTATAGTTTGATTACTAGACCTAATTTATTCAACCCATACCCACATGCAACAACATAATTTTAGATCCAAAAATAACTTTTAGATTATATTTTATTACATCCATTAGTGGTTTATGATCTTGAAACTGTTTTAGATCTAAACCTAATGTCATATATCATATATATGTAGTTTCAGATCTAAACTATAACATGTATCATATATATATTAAATTTTAGATCTAAATTAAAACTACATATATCAAATATATATATAATTGGATCTAAAATAATAATTAAAATATTTTAAAAATATTTTTTTAAAAATCAATTTGTACCAAACTGGGACAATCTTTTCAATATAAGGGGTAAACCCCATATCAGGATAATCTTATACCAGTTTGATGTAAATTTTTGATCATTCTAATTTTAGATCTAAACTTAAAATAAGATATATCATATATGTAAATTTTTAGATCTAAAAAATTAATTTAATTATTTTAAAAATAATTTTTAAAATCGATCAATCTTGTGCTCGGACAATCTTTACAATATAGGGGGCAAACCCTATATCAGGATAACCTTATATCAGCACAAGATCAATTTTAAATCGTTAAAACTTTCAGATCTAAGATAAAAATTAGATTATATATGTCTTTAAAAATCAGTGGCTCTGATACCACTGTTAGAAAGTTAGATAGGGTGCATGTGTAGATTTCAAAAATCTTTTTGATCGCAATAGAAAAATAATCAGGTTAAACCTTTTAACCCCATATGCAATAGATCTCATCTAATCCTATCCAAAATCAAAAAAAAAGATATACATATAATCTAAAAATAAAATAAGTATGAGATCAAATCTTAATACCTTAGTGCGAGTAGAAATTCACCACTATCGATGATCTCTGGTTCGAAGGTCCTCGAGTGCATACATGTCCGATCTCTACAAGTATCTACCAGGATCAACCTTAAATCGATCTTCTCATAGTAGATCCTTCCTCTTCAAGTAGGCTCTCAGTCCTTTAGAACCTTGATCAACTCTTTGATTTAGACTGCGAAATCAACTCTTTGATCTGCAGCCTTTCCTTTTCGTTCCTCACTATAGATGAATAACTCTTCAACTCTTGACGTGTAAAAAGGTGGGACGCCCAACCTTTGGGCATGAAAAAGAGAAGAGAGAGAAGGTGTGGCATGGAGAAGGGAGAGAGGGAGAGAGATCTGATTTTTAATCAATAAAAACTAACTTAAATACTAAGAGACCTTCTCATTATATAGGCCCTTCCTTGATCTAAATGAGGAATCTATTTAACTTAAAAAGGCACATCCTTATCTCATAAGTATTTCTATCTTTTTAATCTGATTTTTTCTCATTAAAATCAGACTTAATTGATAGGTTATCATCCTCCTTTGGAAAAAATATGGGGTGCTCCAGTCAGATATGAAAATTTGAATGGGTGCCCATGGAATACAGGGCAGGTGGTTGGGGAACCAACCCTTGGTGCCCCATTTTAGGGTTTTTAATCAAGAGAGGGGGCGTGGCCCCTCTCTCTCTCTCTCTCCTCTCCATGCCAAACCACAAGAGGGGGTAGGCCCCTCTAGCATTATCCAGGGGTTTGGCGCCCCTTGTCCTACCATAAAGGGAGGAAGGCACCACCCTTCTTTCCATTTATTCCACACACACATTAAGAGATAATGAAGAAATAATGAGGAGATAATTTAGCTAACTAACTGACTTAATCCAATCTTTTTGGGCTTATAATTAGGTGCCCAATTAAATTCAAATGAATTTAGGTTAGGTTCAAGGCTATGGACTTGATCTAATCAAAGTTTCGAGAAGAATTAGGTTTAACTATGTGCTAGTATGGTTCTGTTAAACCTAATAGAATTTTAATAAACCCTAATCCAATTAGAACTTCATAAGCCTAATTGGTAAACTCAAGATTAAATCTCTTAATGTGTGATCCCATAGGTTTCATTTTATCTGGTAGTGAGATATATTGTGATCTCCATCATAATATCATCGAAACTCTTTTTGATGGATTGAAATATTTCCAACTCTACCCTTCAAGGGTCATCGATCATCAAGATGATGCCCAATAAGTCCCATAATCTATCAATAATACCTAACAGTATATAGTGGCAATCCAGTAAAATGAAAGTATGAACCCCTAGGTGCAGTTATCGTATGATTCGCTTCTTCTATCGCTAATTTGATGGAGGTCATGGAGAACTCGTCAAACTCTATTATCAGTCATATACAAGATTGACTCGACTCAAATTTATTTATAAATTTTATAAAATTTTTTTTCAATATTTATATTTGCTTTGGCTAAAAATTTTCTAAACTTAGTCTCGCAAATCGTATAGGACTTTTTCTTTTCTACCAAGACCGATAGATTCCATCTAGGTGCATCCTACTCCAAACAACGAATTTGAACCTACTGAAGCTAAAATACACAGGAAGGATCTGAATGACTAAGGACCAAGAAAACATACAGTTAAATTTAACAGCCTCATTGTGAATAGTCAATGACACCACAGGTCAGATGATCATTCATACTACTACAACATCAAGATCACTGATGAGTGAGGAGACATCCATGTGGTTTCTCATATTGATCACACTCAATGCAAGTTATTCTCTAACAACCATTCACACTCTGACCTCAGTGTCTCTACACTATAGATCTGAGACTCATCTATCCATAAGAGAGGTAAACTGTGCATCAATCTTAAATAGATTGATCACTGTCCTTCATGACGATCCTTTGATCAAGAGAATTTAAAAATTAACAGCTAATTAATGTATGTCTCAAATTCTTAACACTTTAAGAATATATAAAAATTATCTTTATTAATTTTTATGATAAATCATAGACACATAAATATGATTGGAATGAAAAAACTCTTTATTGATAATAAAAAATTATAAGTATAAATTTAAGCTCTAGAATTACAAAATGTGTCAGCCAACAATTGACTTCTAGGGCACAAATCTAACAGGCACCACATCCACTTGACATTTGAGGCAAGGACCTTTCCAATTGAATTTAATTTTTTTTAAAAAAAATCAAATTAAAAGGTAGTGACCTTATGAGATAAGGGCTAACCTTTTTAGCCTGATTGGATAATGATTTAGAATCAAGAAAAGACCTATTTAAGGAGATAGTCTCTTAAGATTTTAGGCAATTAAATTTTTGAGATTTCAAACCTCTCTCTCCTTTCTCCATGCCATCTCACCTTCCTCCTCTTTTTCCAACATCCAAGTCTTGGGCATTCCATCTTCTCACACGTCCAAGTTGAAGAGGATGATTGCTTTTATATCAAGAATGAGGAGAAAGGCTGCTATTCAAGTGTTGAGTTTGTAGTCAAAGATTAAAAGTTGATCAAAGATTCAAAAGACTGAGATCCTACTTGGAGAAGAAGGATCTACAATGAGAAAAAAGATTTAAGATTGATCCCAGTGGATACCTATGAAGGCTGGATACGTGTACGGCTTAAGAACTTTCAGATCTAAGATCATCAATTATGGTGTATTTCAGCCCACACAAGGTATTGAGATCTGATTTTAATTTTAATTTTTAACTTTTAAATTTTGTGTATATCTTAGATCCAAGACTCGGATAGATATAAATTAGATCTATAGCATATGGGGTTAAAGAATTTAACCTAGATCTATTTTCACTATTGTTTCAAAATATTTTGAAATCTTTGCATGCTAGTCTACCCGATCTTCTAATAGTGGTATCAGAGCCGCTGGTTCTTTAAAACATGTATAATCTGGTTATCATGTTAGATCTAAAAGTTTAGATGATTTAATATTGATCTTGTGCTGGTATAAGATTGTTCTGGTATAGGATTTACCTCCTATATTGAAAAGATTGTCCTAACTCAAAATTGATCGATTTTGAGAACTATTTTTGAAATATTTAAATCAATCTTTTAGATCTAAAAATTGATGTATATGACATATTTTTATTTATGTTAGAACTAAAATTAGAATGATTAAATATTTGCATCAGACTAGTATAAAATTATCCTGGTATAGGGTTTATCCCCTATATTGGAAATGTTGTCCTAGTTTAACGTGAATCAATTTTTGAAAAATATTTTTAAAATATTTTAATAATTATTTTAGATCTGATTATATATAATTATTTGATATATCTAAATTTAATTTTAAATTTAAAAATTAATATGTATGTGATATATATTTATAGTTTAGATCTAAAATTTGATATATGTGATATATGACATTAAGTTTAGATCTGAAACTGATTCAAGATCATAAGCCACTAATGCATGCAAAGAAATATAATCTAAAAAATATTTTTAAAATTTAAAAATTATGTTATTACATATGGGTATGGGTTGAACAAATAAAATTTAGTGATCAAATTACAATTAGGGTCAATTGATTAGATCAGGCTAGAACTCGTTGTTGATTTTAAGCAGTTGATTGAATGTAATCAATTATTGATTAGGATTAGGTCAAAAGGGCTCAAAGTCGGATTTAGTTGTAGTTGATCATATTGATTTATATTTTGATGTGAATTGATTAACTTAAGACCTAATTAGGCTCAGTGGTTAAGGCTCGTTTCAATAGGTTAACCTGATCGATTCTAATCGATCAATTTGATGTCTAAGATAAGTATCTAGATGGTTGTTATTTAATTAGTTCCATTCTGATCTTACTAATTCATTGGTGTCTAAAAAAAGTAATGGAGGGACCCCCACTCATTTTAACTTATCTAATCATTTTGGGAGATTTAGTTTCATACTAGGTTATTTGTTGACTCGAGTTCACCCATACCGACTAGGATGGTCAGATATATAAATATGCTGATCTGAATTTGATTAGTCAGATATCATATCTACTGATTTAGAAGAAATTTTAAACTTAAATCTCCTCATTAAATATTAAGTCTAGAGATCTTCCATCATTGTAGAGATACGGTTGCCTTCCTGACGTTGATCATTCTCGGTTGGTTATAATAATTCGGTTGCATTGAGAAAGTACAACCACTCTATTGGCATTTGATATCCCAGGGTGGAGATGGGGTTGGGCTCAATAACTATTAGGTGAGGATTCGAATGATGATTTTGCATCCAGTGGTGAACGATGGGTCTGACTTAACTAAGAAATATACCAATAACTGTTAGGTGAGGCCATATGACTTAGAGACTAAATCCACTACATTTTGCTTAGTAAAGTAATGGACAAGGTGTTGTCCACTTATTGATCTATGCTCACCAATAATTATTAGGTAAGGTGCGTATGGATCAGTGGGACCACAATACCCATTAGAAATTGATCACGTATAGGTTTTCACTTCTCTACCCGAGTGTGGGAGATTCGAAGAAATAGTGGGAGCCTTGTTTGTTTTTTTAAGTCCCTAAAATAAATATTTAATAAGTATAAATATCTAACTAAAAATTATTTTCTCTGCAATAACTATATCGAGTTCTAATCCTTTCATCTGTATTCTTGACACAAATAGGTTGACCAGAAAGAATCACAAAGATTGACTCCAAAATTTAAGGATCATTCTCAATTTCAAAAAATTAACCTATGTCCTAGATCAGGATGCATCTGTATTACCAACTTGTCCATCTCTTGATCAATGAGCCGTAATTGAAAAGTGGATGGATGAGGATAATAAGATGAAGTGTTACATTCTAGCATCCATATCCAATAATCTTCAGCGACAGTATGAAGACATAAGGACTGTCAAGGAGATGCTGACTTATCTGCAAGAGTTATATGGTGAGCAGAGTTGTACAGCTCACTTTGAGGTCTGTTGGAGACTATTTAGAGCAAAAACACGTGATGGACAGTCCATCAATGATCATTGTTTGACAATGATCAAGGGCATAGAAGAGCTTCAGAAGCTCAAGATGAACATGGACAAAGAACTGAGGGTAGATTTGATCCTCTAGTCTCTTCCTAACTCGTATGGATAGTTCATTATGAACTACCATATGAATAAGATTGATAGCACTTTATTCAAATTGCTGAACATATTGATAACAGCTGAGGGCACCTTAAAAGGTTCAAGGGGTATGGTTCTAACTGTGAAGCAGGCATTCTCTAAGAGAAAGTCTTCTTTCAAGAAAAGAAGAAGCCTGTGAAGAAGTAAAAGAACGAGACCAAGTCCAAGGAGCAGATTTTGAAGAAGGTTGATGATAAGAAAAAATATTTTCATTGCAATGTCGAAAGCCACTGCAAAAGGAACTGTCTGGCATACCTGATGACTATGAAGAACATGAAGAAGGATGAGCCTTTTGAAGGTACATCTATTTTGCTCATAATTGAAACTAATCTAATGATTTTCTCTTCTTCTAGTTGGTTCTAGATTTTGGTTCAAGTGCTCATTTGTGTACTTCTATATAGGATCTTGAAGAAGTTAGAGGGCTGAGAGAAGATGAGATCACTCTTCGGGTCGATAATGGAGCAAAAATTACTGTTGTGGCTGTCGGAACCTACCCTCTATGATTACCATTAGAAATTAGTTTAATTTTGAAAGACTGCTATTTTGTACCTATAGCCAATAGAAATTTAATTTTTATATCTATGCTGGTATAGGATAACTATAATTTTTATTTCAATAAAGATATGTATGTAATTTATTTTGAAAATAAAATTATTGCATGTACTTTCTTGATTGATGGTCTTTATCATTTACATATGGATATGAGTGTTAACATTAATGAGCAAATTATGCATGCTATAGGATCTAAGAGACTTGGAGATAAGATTAGCCAAAAGTATCTATGGCACCTTAGGCTAGGCCATATAGGAGAGGACAGACTTAAAAAATTGGAGAAAGATGGTCTTCTCAAGTCATTGACTTTCGAGTCTTATCCAGTTTGTGAGTCCTATCTTCAAAAAAAAATGACTAAGCTACCCTTTGTGGGATAAAGGAAAAGGGCCACTGAGATATTAGCCCTAGTAAACACTGACATGTATGGTCCATTCGATGTACAAGCTAGAGGTAGCTATGTCTACTTCATAACTTTTATCGATAATTATTTGATCACTATCGTAGGTAGTCAAAAATAAAAATCAACTCAAACTATATAGATAGGGTGAGTAGGGATCATTTCCATAGTGATCTAGGATGATTATCTCTTTTTTTTTTAAGAAGAAATAAAAGAGAATTGATTGTAGAAAGATTAAAAAGAAATAGAATAAAATAGTAAGAATTAAATGAAAAGTATAAATTAATTTATGAAAAAAAATAATTCAGAGAAGTAACTTAGGAATTTTGAATCCACCATGCAAATTAAATTTATTTTTTTTTCTTATATTGTAATATTAATTCTTATGATTAAGATATTAGCATAGCTTATCTCTAAGGGATACAGACTATATCAGTAGATCACAACTCATCCTGTTGGAGTATAAACTATCTAAATTTAATTACAAGATCTAAGATTTAATCTTACATATCATGATCTATCTCTCCAAAGTACGTATCGTATCCAGAGATCATAGCACGTCAATAGAGGGTATAAGTCGTGTAGGCTAGATCAATACCTTAAAAAAAAATAAAAAGATATAAAATAAAAGTATAATTTTATTGTATAAAATTAATATAAAAAAATAAAACTCATTTACAGGCTTTATCATATTCTTGGATTGAAGAAATTTAGCTACACATCAAGATCTCTAGCTTCATAATCTCTCAATATTTGATCTCTAAAGTTTTTTAATTTTTTTCTCTATTTTTTTCTGACTTTTTCTTTGATTTTTTTCTCTTCCTAAAGCTTATTCCCGGATCTCCTATTTATAAATAATTTTTTTATAATTTTTTGGTAGAAAAAGAGTTCTAAAACCCTTAAAAATCATATAAAAATTTTTAAAAATTTTTCTAGCCATCGGATCAAGCTTGGACCGCCTAGATTTGATCAAAAATCAATATTTTAATCCTTATCAAAGTCGGATCAAACCGTAGCCATTCGATCTGGGTTTGGATTGGTTCTGGGCTATCGGATCACGTCATATATCTCCTTAACATGATCGAGAGCATCCTCAGCCATCCGATCGTGTGATGGATTGCTTCTGGATCGTCGGATCACGTAAAACCTCCTCTTATAAACCGACAGCAAACGTGGACCATCAAATCTGGGTCAAGATGGATGTCAGCCATTGGATTGCACCCAAAATTCTTCCTCATTGTGAGCCACATCTGTAGACCATAAAATTATTTTCATGGATCATGCCCTGGCTCTGTGGATCGAGCAACCGGTCCACTATGCATCGGAGGCTATTTTTAGATTTTTTTAAGATATTTTGGCTCAATTTTTGCTCTAATTTTCATCTAAAAAATTAAAAAAAATATATGCATTAAATTTTTTAAAAATTTCTCTTCATTTTAGTACTTAAATTACTTAATTATATTAATATTTTATTTTTTATAAATATATCTAATTTCATATATTTTGCTAAAATTACTTATTTTTTAAGAAAATTCAATAAATACATGAAATTAGATTTTTAAGAAGATGTTAACATCAAAAATTATCAAAAATATCTTCAACAAATATAAAAATATACTACTTATCACACTTTTCAACTTGAATTTTGCTTGTCCTCGAGTAAAGAAAGAATTTAGAATTAAGTATTATAAAATTTTGAATTTTATCAAATAATTTTTAAAGGGCCACTGATGTTTAGTAGAGTCTGAGTGAGGTATGTCATTAGAGTATTAATACTAATCAATATAAGAGTTAAATTAAGAATACTATTTTTTTTGAACTTTTCTAAATTATTCCTACTTTTATCTCTAAATTGTTAATCTTCATATGGACAAGTATATTGTTACTTTCGTTCTTCATTTATTGAACTTTTTTTTTAATATTGTACTGCTATTGAGTATCTTAACCCCTTACGCTTTCTATTTGATCCATGTAGCCAGTTTTTAGCCAATGACTCCCAAACCAAATGGCTTTAGGGCACTAGGTATAAAATACCCCTCAAACCTACTTGCTCGAATCAAATAGGCTACGAGTTAAAACTAGCTTTACAACAAAGCTTCTTTGTCCTTTATACCTTTTGACGCGAAACTCAATGCTTGCTTAGGCAAAGAGACCCGGTTACTCAGCATGAAGTATTTAAAAATTTTTTATATATATATATGAAGAAATGTATAGTTACTCTACACAAGCCCATAAGAAGTAAACTCTTCTTTGATGCTGATAAAAAAAATAAAAATACACAAAAAAAACTATTAAAGTTCTAAACTTAACTCCTTATTGAGTTTTCTTAATACTTGATCTCTCAATATCTCACAAACTCTCTAATTTGTACATCAATTTTTTTTAAAAAATATTTGGTTTAACTCAATTCTTAAATATAATTAGGTGCTTAAATGTTAAATACTAACTTACTTGAAGAATTTAAAAAAAAAATTATTCTTCCCCCCAACTTAATCGACATTATCCTCAATGGAATAGAAAAAATGAAGGGTGTATAAAAAGAGAAAGAAAAAGGAGAGATGTCACTAGATCCAAAAGCTTTTTTCAAAATTGGTGCTTTCTCCATCTTACCCAATATTGCCTTCAAATCCCTACAAAAGATATGAAGCAAGCCTTGATTAACCTAAACATAATGCAAAAAAAAGTAAAAGCAAAAACTAGAACTGGGTTGCCTCCCATAAAGTGCTAAGTTTTAAGTCTTCAGCCAGACCAGATTATTGACAGGCTCTTCCATACAGAGAAGTCCTTTATTTCTAAAAAAATAAAAATTAGTTAAAATAAAAAAAAAAAATTTGGTTGCCTCCCAAAGAGTGCTAAGTTTATCATCTTTAGCTACCCCATACTAGTTCTACCTCACTTATCCCGTATCAAATATTAGATTGACAAATTCAAGTGAGTAAGATGGGTGAGGTGAATCAAGCAGGACATTAACCTCCTGGACTTAAATTTTTTCAATTGGTTCATTCAAAAAATTTATTTTTATAAGTGATTCGGCAGGTGATTGTCATTGTAGATGAACTCTCTGATCACTAGATGAAGAAATTTTATAAGCTATTTCAAATTTTTGATCTGACTAGAGATTACAGTTAAAATCTTTTTTTCTTGGGTCAATGGTCTTATAGATCTCATCCTAGATCAAGTTTACATCAACTAATTGATCTTTTTTATTTTCAAGATTAAAAATATTAAGATCAATGGACATGTTTCCAAATGAGAGCTTCATGAGTCCATCGCGATAGTTGATCAGGGTGTTGATGGTTGCTAAAAATGGTCTACCTAAGATGACTGAGATGTGACCTTTTGGGTTTGACACTGGTTCAGTTTCTAGGATCACAAAATCTACAAGGTAAATAAAATCACTGACCTTGATTAGCACATTCTTCACAACTCCTTTGGAGATCCTCACTGATCGATCTACCAATTACAATGTAATTTCTGTAGGCTTTAATTCTCTATCCCCAATTTTTTATAGACCGAATAAGGTAAGATGTTCACACTAGCCCCTAAGTCTAATAAGGTTATGTCAATAATGGTTTCTCCAATGACATAAAAAATTATCAGAGATCCTGGATCTTTGTACTTGACAGGCATGTGGCTTGACAGATATGAGCTCACACTGACCGCCAAGAAGGTTTTCTTAGGAATGTTGGTGGTCTTCTTCTTTGTGCATAGGTCATTGAGGAATTTGGTGTATGTGAAAACTTGTTGGATCATAACTAATAGAGGAATATTCACTTTCACTTGTTTAAACATTTTTAAGATTTGGTCCATATGGGCTGAGTGTTTGTTGAACTTAAGTCTATTTGGAAAAAGAGCTATAGGATTGATGGATGATGTTTTGAACTACTTAATCCCTGATGTAGATTCTTCAAGTGGCTTGGGTGATTTGTTAATCTCTATTGACTCCTTAGACTTATCTAGATCCTTAAACTCGGTCTGATCGATCACTTGCTTATGAGATGGTTTAGATAATGGGTCATCTTAATCTTCAGGTGCACCAACATGGTTGTCTATTTATTTTTCGGACCTTAATGTGTGAATTGCATTTAATTGGTTGATCTAGGCTCCTTGTTGTGGTCCTTGATTGTTCTGGATCCTAGGATTAGCCTCGGGTTGACTTGGTAGTTTACCTTTTTCTTTTTCACTTACAGTCGTGGCTAATTGACCTAATTGCATCTCTAAACAGGTAATAGCCTGGGTGTTGGAAGTTAAAAGTTGGCCTGTGGTCTGCATAAAGTTGTTCAGTATAGTGTTGGTGCTAGCAGTCAATTTTGCTAGGATTTTCAGACTCTTTTCTAGTGAGTTAAGCCTTTGATCATTACTGAAACTTGATGGATGAGTGAAAGCAAGTCTAATTGAGTTTGACCCTTATGACCAAGAAAAATTGGGATGGTTCCTCCATCCTGGATTGTATGTTGGTGCGTAGGGATCATTTGTGGGTCTTTGATAGGCTGTGTTCACCTGTGCTACTTCATTCTCGGCTAGACCCATCAAGAAAAGATATCCTTCCATCATGTGGTCTGTGGCATTACACCCATTGCAAGTAGTTGTTGCAACTTGGTTCACTTGGGTGTGTTCCTTGAGTTTTAGAGCCTCTATCCTATGGATCAAAGATGTAAATTTAGCCTCTTCAGCTAGAGAAGGTTGAACTTGATATACACCCCCTCTCGAAGGTGTGTGTCTATCGAGTTCCGTAGTAATCTTTCATTGTAGGCTCTTTTCTGCTAAGTCCTCTAGAAATTGTCAGGCTTCTATAGGCTCTTTGTTCATTAATTGACCCTGACAAATTGATTCTAACATAATTTTAGAGTTTGGGTCTAGTCCTTCATAAATGATTTGGCACAGCCTCCAAGTTTCTATTTCATGGTGTGGGCATTAACTCAAAAGGATCTTAAAACAATCAAAGCACTTCCAAAAAGACTCATCGGGTAATTGATAAAATTGATTAATTTCATTCCTAAATTTGGCAGTCTTATGGTGTGAAATTTTTTTTTTCAAGAATATTTTAACAAAACCCTCCCATGATGCTATGAATTGGTTAGGAAGACTGTATAACCATATTTTAGCACTATCCTTGAGGGCAAAGTTGATCAACCTAAGTTTTATAGCATCCTCGGTAAGCTTTTGAAGCCGCATCGTGGTGCATACTTCCTCAAATTTTCTCATAAAAATATATGCATCCTTAATTTTAGTGAATTTGGGAAGCATGTTTATGATCTGGAGTTTAATTTCAAAATTGGCATCAATTTGTGGTAGTCGGATACATGAGGGTTGGGCTGTCCCAACTAGATAGCAAAGGTCTTTCAGGACCCTAGATTCATGTTCGGGTTCACCCATGGTGGGCTTAAAGTCTACTGGACTTGATGCAAAGTTTGGATCTATTCTCACTAATCGATCAGATATCCTTATCCACGAAGAAATTTGAAAATTTTCAGTTATTTTTATAATTTGTTTTTTAAAGAAGAGGGAATAGATAAGAAAAGAATTCTAAAGATGGAGTCCTAAGGATTCCTAAATCTAGAGATGATAGAGGAGAGTATTTTAATTAGGGTTAATATTTGTAGGTTAGTAGTCACGTTATACAATCAATCCTAGCTAAGGATAATCCTAGATTTAGACAGCTCCTAACTGTCAAGGTTGTCTTTGAGCACTCAAGGTAAAAAACTAGCTACTCAACTGGTCAGGTAAGTGTAAGGTTAGTGGGAGTCCCCCGTTGCTTTCCTTAGACATCATCTGAGTTGGTTAGGTAAGCGAACGAAACTAATTAAATAACCACATTCCTTCAGGACGTAGTCTCTGAATCACTTTTCTAGACATCAGTCAAACTTCTAACCTTAATCCAGTCTTACTCTTAAGATCCCTTGTCCTATTGAGCTCGAAAGTTTTTAGGGGCCAACGTCTAATTGATTTTAAGTTAAGATTTAGGTTAATGTAATATGCAGGATGGTGGTTTGTGAGCCAAAGAAGGGTGATGAAATCCCCACCTTATCTTATTTAGGGTTTATATCCTTAAGATGTTTTATGAAATTATGCAATGCAAAAAGAAAAGGTGACCAAATTTGATAGTTCGTTAAGAGTAAATTGATTTATTTTATTTTTTAGATTTTATGATTAAGTATCTAATTCTCTAAGTAGATTATGATGTGTCAATATAGAGATTTTTTTTTTTTAAGAAAGTAAGTTTGACTAAGGAACTAAGCAAGTCAGAAAGAAACTAAAAAAAAATAAAAATTTTAAAATAATCGTGCCTAGATCTCTGGCAACAGTGCCAAAATTTGATCGCTGTCGTAGGCGATCAAAAATAAAAACTAACTCAAACTATATAGATAGGATGAGTAAAGATCATTTCCATGAGGATCTAGGGCGATTATCTTTTTTTTTTAAGAAAAAATAAAAGAGAATTGATTGTAGAAGGATTAAAAAGAAATAGAATAGCAAGAATTAAATTAAAAGTATAAATTAATTTATGAAAAAAAATAATTCAGAGAAGTAACCCAAAAATTTTGAATCCATCATGCAAATTAAATTTATTTTCTTTTTTTTCTTATATTGTAATATTAATTTTTATGATTAAAATATTAGCATAGCTTATCTCTAAGGGATACGGACTGTATCAGTAGATCACAGCTCGTCTTATTGGAGTATAAACTATCTAAATTCAATTACAAGATCTAAGGTTTAATCTCATATACCACAATCTATCTCTCCAAAGTACGCACCATATCCAAAAATCACGGCACGTCAATAGAGGGTATAGGCCATGTAGGCTGGATCAATATCTCAAAAAAAAATAAAAAGATATGAAATAAAAATATAATTTTATTGTATAAAAATTAAATATAAGGAAAAAAAATAAAACTCATTTACAGGCTTCATCATATTTCTGGATTGAAGGGATTTAGCCACGCATCAAGATCTCTAGCTCCATAATCTCCCAATATTTGATCCCTAAAGTTCTTTGATTTTTTTTTTTTCTTACTTTTTTTTTGATTTTTTCTCCTCCTAAAGCTTATTCTCGAATCTTCTATTTATAGATAAATTTTTTATAATTTTTTGATAGGAAAAAGAGTCCTAAAATCCTTAGAAATTATATAAAAATCCTTAAAAATTTTTATGGCTGTCGGATCAAGCTTGGATTGCCCAGATTTGATCAAAAATCAACATTTTAATCCTTATCAAAGTCGGATCAAATCATAGCCATCTGATCTGGGTTTGAATTGGTTCTGGATCATCGGATCGCACCATATATCTCCTTAATACAGTCGGGAGCATCCTCAACCATCCGATCGTGTGATGGATTGCTTCTGGGCCGTTGGATTGTGCAAAACCTCCTCTTATAAACTGGCAGCAAATGTGGACCATCGGATCTAGGTCAGGATGGATGCCAGCCGTTGGATTGTGCCCAGAATCCTTCTCTCACTATGAGCCACATCTGTGGATCATGAAACTATTCTCGTGGACTGCACCCTGGCTCTGTGAACCGAGCGGCCAGTCCACTGTGCACCAGAGGCTATTTTTAAGTTTTTTTAAGATATTTTGGCTCTATTTTTGCTCCGATTTTTACCTAAAAAATTTAAAAAAATATACATTAAATTTTTAAAAAAAATTTCTTCATTTTGGTGCTTAAATTACTCAATTAAATTAACATCTTATTTTCATAAATATATCTAATTTCATATTTTTTCTAAAATTACTTATTTTTCAAAAAAAATTAATAAATTCATGAAATTAGGTTTTTAAGAAGATGTTAACATCAAAATTTATCAAAAATACCTTCAATAAATATAAAAATATACTACTTATCATTATTTATGGTATGATTTTGTGTATTTGATGCATCATAAGTCTGAAGCCTTTGAAAAGTTCATAGAGTTTAGATATGAAGTAGAAAAACTGATCGAAAAATCTATAAAGATTCTTTGATCAGATCGAGGAGAATACCTTAATGGAGAATTTTGAACCTATCTCAAGGATCATGGCATAGTCTCACAATGGACACTTTCAAAAATGCCTCAGCTTAATGAAATATCTGAAAGAAAGAATCAGACCCTATTAGATATAGTCTGATCCATGATAAGCTTCACAGACCTTCCTATCTTTCTCTGAAAACATGCACTAGTTTCTGCAATTCATCTTTTGAATTGAGTTTCTTCTAAATCCATTCCTACCACTCCATACAAGTTATGGCATGGTAAGAAGCCGACTCCTGGATACCTCAAGATTTAGAGATGTCTAGCCTATATCAAGCGACAGCAGACGAACAAGTTAGAGGCTAAATCTTTTAGGACTCGCTTGATAGGATATCCTAAGAAAATCATGGGATACTATTTCTATCTTTTTGAGGATCATAATACAATTGTGAACCGTCATGCCATCTTCTTAGAAAAAAAAATTATCCAAGATGGAGGTCATGGGAGGAGGATTGAGCTCGAAGAAAAGATCTCTGAAGAGCATCGAGTCCAAGAACCTGAACCCAATAGTGAGCCAGTAGATATGGTATCTCCTCCATCTCCTAGATCAAGTAGGGTCTCCTGTCCTCCTGAAAGGTACTTAGGTATTCTTATAGAGGATTTAGAGAAAGTGTTCTTTGTGAAAGATAAAAACATTAGGAATGATCCCAAGACCTATAATAAGGTGATATTAGATATTGAATTCCAGAGATGGATGGAAGTGATAAAATCAGACATTGACTCCATACATTTCAATCAGGTTTGGTCCTTAATAGATCTACTTGAAGGTATTGTACCTATTGGATGTAAATAGATTTATAAAAAAAAATTAGATCGGATGGTAAGATAGAGACCTATAAGATAAGGCTGGTTGTGAAAGGTTATAGTCAATGCGAAGGCATTGACTATCATGAAATCTTTTCACCCATGGCCATGCAGAAATTTATTCACACTCTACTTGCGATTGCAGCTTTTCATGATTATAAAATTTGACAGATGAATGTGAAAGCTACCTTTCTAAATGGATATCTTGAGGAAGATATCTATATAAAGCAGTCTTTGGATTTTACATCCAGTGATAGTGATCACATGATTTGCAAGCTACAAAGATCCATATATGGACTCAAACAAACATCTCGAAGTTGAAACACTTGCTTTAATGATGTGATCAAAATATTTGATTTCATCAAAAATGAGGAGCCGTGTGTATAAAAAGATCAGTGAAAGCACTGTCATATTCTTATATTGTATGTGAATGACATCCATCTGATTGAAAATGATATTCTCATACTAACATCGATCAAAGTATAGTTGTCAAAAAAATTCACCATGAAAGATCAAAAAGAAGCTTCCTATATTCTTGGTATAAAGATCTATAGAGATAGATCTAAGAGAATGATAGGACTCTCACAGCAAATGTACATAGAGGAGGTGCTAAAAAGATTCAGTATGAAAAACTCTAAGAGGTGTCTCTTGCCCATTAGGCATGGTATTCATCTCTCTAAAAAGATGTATCCTAACACACTTGAGAAGATCTAGTGCATGAGCAAGATCTCTTATGCTTCGAGGATATAGAGCCTCATGTATATCATATTACGTACATGACCTGATATAGCCCTTGCCGTGAGTATTATGAGTAGATATCAGGCAAATTTAGATGAAGAATACTGGATTGCTGTGAAAAATATCTTTAAGTACTTAAGAAGGATTAAGAATTTATTATTGGTCTTTGGTGGAGGATCGAAGCTGAAAGTTGAGGGATACACCGATTCAAACTTCATGACTGATATCAATGATAGAAAGTCTATATTAGGATGTATTTTCTTATGTAATGGTGGTGTGGTTAGCTGAAAGAGTTTCAAACAGTCAATCATTGCAGATTCGATCATGGAAGCCGAGTACATCGCCATCTCTGAAGCTAAAGAAAGCTTTTTGGTTCAAGAAGTTTGTTGCAAAGCTGGATGTAATGCCATCAAATGCCATTGCATTGCACTGCGACAACAACGGCACCATATCCCTAGCTAAGGAGCCCAGATCTCATAAAAAATCTAAGCATATAGAGTGATGGTTCCACATCATACACGAATACCTCAAGAAGAAGTTCATGGAGGTGCAGAAAGTCGACTCCGTACAAAATATGGCAGATCCGCTAACCAAACCTCTCAACCAATAGAAGATTGAAGCTCATCTTGAGAAGATGGATCTTAAGTATATGGCCAATTGGCTTTAGCTCAAGTAGGAGTTTGTTAGATGAGTACCCTAGAAGTCAATTGTTGGCTATCACATTTTGTAATTTCAGAGCTTATCTTTGTACTTGTAATATTAATAAAGAGCTTTTTATTTCAATCATATTTATATATCCATAATTTATCTTAAAAATTAACAAAGATAATTTTGTATATTCTCAAAGGTGTTGAAAATTTGAAATATATATTATTAGTGGTTAGTTTCTAAATACTCTCGATCAAAAGATCATCATGAAGGATAGTGATCAATCTATTTAAGATCGGTGCACTGCTCATCTCTTTTATGGGTAGATGAGCCTCGGGTCTGCAGTGTAGGGATATTGAGATGAGAGTGCAGGTCGTTGTTAGAGAATAACTTGCATAGAGCATGACCAACATAAGAAACTACTTGGATGTCTACTCACTCATTAGTGGTTATCTTGATGCTGTAGTGGTGTGAGTGATCTTTTGACTTGCAATGTCATCAGCTGTTCGCAGCGAGGCTACTGAGTTTGACTGTATATTTCTTTGATCTCTAGCTATTCAAATTCTTATTGTATATGTTGGCTACAGTAGATTCAGATTTACTGTTAGGAGTATGATGCATCTAGAAAAAATCTATCGATCTTGATACAAAAAGAAAAATCCTATATGATTTATAAAACTAAGTTCAGAAAGTCTTTGGTCAAAGCAAGTATGAATAATAGAAAAGAGTTTTCATAGGATTCACAAGTGGACTTGAGTCGAGCCAATCTAGCATATGACTGATGATGGGATCTGACGAGATTTTTATGACCTCCATCAAGTCGGGACTCACAATAGAAGGATTGAATCATATGATAACTGTACCTAGGGGTTCATACTTTCATTCTATTAGGTTATCACTATATACTGTTAAGTATCACTGGTGGATTGTGAGACTCATCGGATGTCATCTTGATGATCGATAACCCTCAAAGGTTAGAGTTGGAATTATTCAAATCCATCGAATGGAGTTTCGATGATATTGTGATGGAGATCATAATATATCTAACTACCAGATAGAATAGAACATATGGGGTCACACATTAAGAGATTTAATTTTAAATTAACCAATTAGACTTGTGAAATTCTAATTATGTTAGAATTTAGTGAAATCCTATTAGATTTAAAAGAACCATGCTAGCACATGGTTAAACTCAATTCTTCTCTGGACTTTGATTCCTTATTAGATAAGGATTAGATCAAGTCCATAGCCTTGAACCCAATCTAAATCTATTTTGATTTGGATTTAACTAGGCATCTATTTATGGGTCCAAAAAAATTAGATCAAGCTAATTAGTTGGCAAACAAATCTTCTTATCTTCTCCCTTGATTTTTCTTTTGTGGTAAGGATTAATTAGAAAGAAAGAGGAGTTGCATGCCTCCCTTTTTGGAAAGACCAAAGGTACATATTCTTGGAGTGGATGAACGAAAGAAAGAGGGGCCCACCCCTCTTTTGTTTGGGCATGGAAAGAGAGAGAGAGAGGGGCCATGCCCCCTTTCTTAAGCACTTAAAACTCTAAGGGGCTGCCAAGAGTTAGTAACCCAACTACCTGCCTTATAAATCAAGTGGCGCCCCTCATCTTTTATTATAAGATGAGGGCGCCACATCCATTTGACATTTGAGGCAAGGGTCTTTTCAATTAGGTCTAGTTTTTTTGAAAAAAAAAATCAGATTAAAAGGCAAGTGACCTTATGAGATAAGGACTAATCTTTTTAGTCTAATTGGATATTGATTTGGAATCAAGAAAAGACCTATTTAAGAAGATAGTCTCCTAGGATTTTAGGCAATTTAGTTTTTGAGATTTCAAACCTCACTCTTTTCTCCATGCCATCTCCCTTTCCTCCTCTCTTTCCAATGCCCAAGTGTTGAGCATCCCATCTTCTCACCCGCCTTAGTTGAAGAGGGTGATCGCTTCTACATTAAGAATGAAGAGAAAAGCTGCTGTTCAAGTGTTGAGTTTGCAATCAAAAATCATAGATTGATTAAAAGTTCAAAAGACTGAGATCTTATTTAGAGAAGAAGAATCTGCAATGAGAAGAAAGGTTCAAGATTGATCCCAGTGAATACCTATGGAGATCGAACATGCATGCGGCTCAAGAATCTTCAGATCCAAGATTATTGGTTGTGGTGTATTTCAACCCATGCAAGGTATTGAGATCCGATCTTAATTTTAATTTTTAATTTTTAGATTATATGCATGTCTTAGATCTAGGGCTTGGATAGATGTAAATTAGATCTATAGCATGTGGGGTTAAAGAGTTTAATCTAGATCTATTTTTGCTACTGTTTCAAAATATTTTAAAATCTATGTATACTAGTCTATTTGATTTTCTAACACATATGTATAAGTCGAATATGCGAATCTCCTATTCATTTATCTTGCACTGAAGGTCCAGGAGATTTTGGTTTTTCTCCTTCAATGAGGTCAGCTTCTCTTTGAGTCGAAGCTTGAGTCCTCTAGCCATTTTGGACTCTTTCTCAGCTTTTTTTTCAGTAGCCTTCTTCTCCTCTTGAAGGATTATCAGATTGGCATCCATAGCCTCCTTATTTTTCAGCAACCAGGCCATGTTCTCATACATGACCTGAAAGTCAATGATGACTTGCAAAATGAAAGTTCAGATCGATCAAATATCGATGTTAAAAAAAAAAAGAGAGAGCTAGAGACTTACATGCATGAGATGCTTGAAGCTGTGATTTGTGATCTCCTCCAATTTGTTCTTTCGATGTGCCTCTAGATCGACTGTCGGCAGCACTGATGTAAGGAGATCACGACTTAATCGAGGTTGCTCCAAAAATGACATCCACCTCAAACTATCCCCCTCAGCTGAGGTCAATGGGGCCACAACGGCAGCAGTCAGCTTACGACTTGGCTGCTCAAGAGGAGGAGGTGCAGATCGGGAATCATCCTTTTTCCTTACATCATTTGGTTGGCGAGGTGGAGGCTCAATTGATGGAGCTCGAGGAGTACCTTATGGACCTTGAGAATTGTCACTTCTTCCCAAAGTAGTTGGAGAAGGAGTCGCTAAGGTGGAACAGGATAGTGCTCAGGTGGGAGGAGGATCTGCACCTCTAACCCTCTTTGATGCAGGAGCGGTGGCAGATTGCTTTGATTCCTCCTTTCCCTTCCTTTGCTCTAATCTATTTGGGTTGAATCTCATTTTTGCACCAAAAAGTTATATATTTAGAAAAAATATGATGATGGAGGAGAAGGAAAGAGAAACAAAGAAAAAAATACATCGATCTTATCTCGAAGAGAGATAGGTTGATTTCGACATTATACAATGCCTGATTATTAACAAGCCTGAAAAGCTTGGGCACTTTTGTGATAATCAGGGCTGAATGAGCCTCCTCATCTCTAGGGAGGATTTCATAAGTGGAGTTCCACTTGGTATCTGGACGCTCCCAAAAAATCTTAAAACCCCATGGAATGGGAGCTCGAATAAAAAAGAAATAGCTTTTTCAGCCGTGAATGGAGAAAGAAAGGTTAGGATTGGACTTACAGTTTTTTCTAGGTGAGAAGTACCATCAACCTTTCTCACACATGTGTCTTTTCAAAACAACTAACGATCTGAAAAGAGAGATCCTGAGTTCTATATACTAGAAGCTGCACATTATTATGAACACTATTATCATCCTAATGGAGTTTGGGATCACCTGAGTAGGATGAATCCTATAAAAATCAAAGACATTTCAGAAAAAAGGATGCAGTGGAAATCGAGTTTAGATCGAAGGGATTTATCATAGAAGGCTATATAGTCTTCAGGTGGTTCAGAAATCTAACCTTTCAGATCTGGCACCAACATCTCATATTCATCGGATATGTCATACTTTTTTTGAAGATTCATCAGGTTCTCCTTGATTAGAATGGATTCCTCCATTTATGGACCAAGATAGTCTAAGAGACTGTGTACAAAAAATTCTGCATGTTGTTCCAGACTCCCCTCATCTATAGGATCAACATCAGGGTTTTCTGTGGGTGATTTTCTCTCTCAAAATCTAATAAGGGCTGGGTCGATCGGATCTGCAGGTCACCTATGACCTCTTTTCCCTTTCTACCTCTAGGTTTTTTAAAGAAAAATAAAATGGGGAAGACAAGAAGAACTGAAAAAAAAAAAGAAGGGTTATTCAATGGCTCAAAGAAAATAGATGAGAAAAAGGCCAGTACCTAAAAGCAATAGATGAAACATCTCCCAGAGATAAGAAAAAACTCTTCTTCTCTGACTTCGATGAACCTTCTCCGACGATTATCGAATGCAGGGAGACCTCTAGAGAAAATCTGACAGTGCCTCTATAAGAAAACAATAGAAATGAACAGTTGCTGGAGGGCAAAAGCCTCTCATAGACAAATTAATAGCTCAGATTAACTAGCCCTACTGTCGATTTTTGATATTTGGTGCTATTCTAACGGCCTTATCAAGTGGCGGTTCAGCGCACCTCCACCAGATTCGACCACATCGGGCTGATCCATGTTTATACCAACTGGTTAATTAGGTACTGAAGAAAGGCACACATCTATTGGATATTTTTAAAAATACCTTTTCAGGCAATAATGTGGGAGGATCTGACGAATTAGTTCCTAAAAGGTCAAATCTCTTCATTCTCAGCCAAGCAATAAATGCTAATATTACCAAAGTTTGGTGCATTTATTCCAGGCAGCAGAACCACCAGATCAAAAAGCCTTGAGAGGCCAAGATAGAGATAAAATCTTCTGATCGGTAAAAATCTAATCTTCATATTGATAAGCTCTAAAAGGATAAAGATGGAGATAAGATCTCCTGATCGGTAAAAATCCAATCTCCGTAGGACAAAGATGGAGTTAAGATCTCCCGATCGATAGAAATTCGATCTTCGAGTCATAAACATCAAAGATTACAAATGGAGATAAGATCTTCTGATCAGTAAAAATATGATCTCTAAATCCCGATCTCATATCGAAGTTAAGCCTCGAAAGGCAAAGGTAAATCGATAGATACTTCTACTTTTATATCCATCTAAAAATTATCATCTCGGATACAGAAAGTAGGGGGCAAAGTGTTGGTGCACTAAACTAATCTCAAGCTACATGGCATCATCATATGAGATCAAGAAATTATCGATCTCAAAGTACTAAATTACAGTACATTAAATTGCTAACAAAGGAGTGATGAGGTCAGTATATTACCAATCTAAAGCAAGATACCTCGATATTCCATATATTTGAGATGTCAGGGGTCTCAAGCAATAATGATCGATCTCCTTTATCTCACATCGATATTAAACTGAGGTTAGCGACTACATTATCAGCGGCAATCATCCAATAAGATATACCGCGATCTCTACAACTAAGTTACAACTGACTATGATCTCACATATAGTTGGCCATGATCTTATATATAGTTAGTGAATACAGCTAAGTATGACCTCATTTTTAGCTAATACATATAGCTATACTCTAGCTCACTTATAGGTGGCTCTAACTACCTAACAAACTTCTCTAACTGTCTAACAAACTTCTCTAATTATCTAACAAATTTTTCTGATGACCTAACAAATTTTGTAACGGCCTCCTTAACCCCTCTATAAATAGAGGGCCAAGAATCCTCCAATGGTAAATTTTAAGTCTCAATTTTTGGACTCAAACTAGAGTAAGACTCCGGCAATAAAAACTTTGCCAGTCCTTGAGTAGGGCTCTAGCTCTCATAAACTCCCAAAGTCTCTAGTTCCACTCAAATCCTTTTGCTCTACCACTCTTTTCCACCTACTACTCTCGGGCTCAAAGCTGACTTAAGCATCGGAGGGTCAAGAACCGAAAGATCTCTATCGATTTTTAACTTATTTTGCAAGTTTTCTTGAAGAAGATTCAGATCAAACTGCTACCAACCCATCAGCTCGGCTTCATCCGATCTCCCCTGTCTCAGATTTTGAGCCTTCCTCTAGCACCAATCTGCTGTTGCATGGCTCAAAATCTGAGATAGGAGAGATCGGATGAAGTCGAGCTGATGGGTTGGTGGTAGCCTGATTCGAATCTTCTTCAAGTAAACCTACAAAATAAGTCAAAAATCAGTGCAGATCCTCCAGTTCTTGACCCTCCGATACTTAAGTCAGCTTTGAGCTCGAGAACAGTAGGTGGAAAAGAGTGGTAGAGCAAGAGGATTTGAGTAAAACTAAAGAGTTTGTGATTTTATAAGAGCTAGAGCCCTACTCAAGGACTGACAAAGTTCTCATTGGTAGAGTTTCACTCTAGTTTGAGTCCAGAACTTGGGACATAGAACTTACCATTGAAGGATCTCTGGTCCTCTATTTATGAAGGATTGAGGAGGCCGTTATAGAGTTTGTTAGACCATTAGAGAAGTTTGTTAGATGGTTAGAAAAATTTGTTAGGTGATTAGAGCCATCTATAAGTGAGCTAGAGTACAGTTGTATATATTAGCTGGAAGTGAGGTCATACTTAGCTGTATTCATCTACTATATATGAGATCGTAGCCAACTGTATGTGAAATCGTAGCCAGCTATAACTTAGTTATAGAGATCGCTGCCTATCTCACTGGATTATTGTCGCTGATAATGTAGTAGCCGACCTCGATTTAATATCAATGTGAAAGGAGATCGATCATTATCACCTAAGATGCCTGACATCTCAGATATATGGAATATCGAGATATCTTGCTTTAGATTGATAATATACCGACCTCACTTGTTAGCAATTTAATGTACTACAATTTAGTACTTTGAGATCGATGATTTTTTGATCTCATATGATGATGCCATGTCGCTTGAGGTCAGTTTAGTGTACTAATACTTTGCCCCCCACTTCCTATGTTTGAGATGATAATTTTTAGACTAGGATATAGAGATCACATTTTTACTGATCAGGAGATCTTATCTCTATCTATGACCTTTGGCATTTATGACTCAAAGATCGAATTTTCATCGATTAGGAGATCTTATCTCTATTTTTGCTCTACAGAGATTGAGTTTTTACCAACCAAAAGATCTTATCTCCATCTTTGCCCTTTCGGGGCATATCGATATGAAGATCAAATTTTTACTGATCAGGAGATCTTATCTCCATCTTGGTCTCTCAAGGCTTTTCGGTCTAGTGGTTTCATTGCCTGGAATAAATGTGTTGTGCTTTGGTAATATTAGCATTTATTGCTTGGATGAGAATGAAGAGATCTAACCTTTCAAAAAATGATTCGCCAGATCCTTCTACCATTATTGCTTGAAAAGGTATTTTTGAAAATATCCAAAAGACGTGCCATTCGTCAGTACCTGATTAACTAGTAGGTATAAACACGAATCAGCCTAATATGGCTGAATTTGGTGGAAGTGTGCTAAACTGCCACTTGACAGGGCCGTTAGATTAGTGCCAAGTGTCAAAAATCGATAGTAGGGCTAGTTAATCTAAGCCATTGATTTGCCTATAAGAGGTTTTTGCCCCACAGCAACTGTTCATTTCTGTTGTTTTTTTATGGAGGTGCAGTCGGATTTTATCCAAAGGTCTCCCTGTATTTGATAATCATCGAAGAGGGTTCTTTGGAGTCGGAGAAGAAGAGTTTTTTTCTCATCTCTGGATGAGGTTTCACCCATTGCCTTTAGGTACTGACCTTTTTCTCATCTGTTTTCTTTGAGCCACTGAATAGCCCCTCTTTCTTTTTTAGTTCTTCTTGTCTTCCTCTTTTTATTTTCCTTTAGGAAACCTTCCAAAAAAATATGTCTACTAGAGGCAGAAAGGGAAAAAAGGTCGTAGGTGACCCGCAGATCCAATCGACCCAGTCCTTATTGGATTTTGAGAGAGAAAATCTCTCATAGGAAAATCCTGATGTTGATCCCATAGATGAAGGGGGTCCGAAATAGCATACAGAATCTCCTATATGCGATCTCTTGGACTACCTTACTCCAGAAATGGAGGAATATATTCTAAATGAGGAGAACCTAATGAATCTTAAAGAAAAATATGATATATCCAATGAATATGAGATATTAATGCCGGATCCGAAAGATCGAATTTTTGAATCTCCTGAAGACTATATAGCCTTCTATGATGAAGCCCTTCGATTTGAATTTCGATTTTCACTGCATCTCTTTTTCTATAATGTCTTTGATTTTTATAGAATTCATCCTACTCAGACGACCTTAAATGCCACTAGGATGATAATTGTGTTCATAATAATGTGTAGCTTTCAGCATATAGAACTCAAGATCTCTCTTTTCAGATCATTAGTTGTTTTGAAAAGACACCTGTATGAGAAGGGCTAGTGGTACTTCTCATCTAGAAAAAATTATAAGTTCGATCCTAACCTTCCTTCCTCCATTCACATTTGGAAAAGCCATTTCTTCTTTACACGAGCTCCCATTCCACAATCGATTTTACGATCAATCTATTGAATAAAAAATAAATTTATAAAAAATTATTTTTTTACATTTTTGCAATCAAAAAATCGATCGCAATAGATTTCAATTATTTATTTTTATTTTTAAATAATTTTGTGACTAATTTTTTGGTTGCAAAAAAGATGTAATATGTTGGGATCAAAAATTTGATGGCAAATATTTTTCACTATTTATGTTTTATATATATTTGTGACCAATTTATTGGTTGCAAAATAGCAATAAAAATTTGCAATCAAAAAATTGATTACAAATTTTAAATGTATCTATTTTTATTTTATAAATACATTTGTAACCAAAAAATCAACCGTAATTATTTTTTTTTTACGTAAATAATTTTGTGACCAAATTTTTTATTGCAAAATGGGTTCAATAATTTCTAACCAAAAAATTGATCGCAACATTTTTCATATATATTTTTTGATTTATAAATACATTTACGATCAATTTTTTGATTGTCAAATTTTTTTATTATATAAATATTTTGTAGACCAATTTGTCAATTACAAAATGAATTTTCTAGTTTGCAACCAAAAAATTGATTACAATATTTTTTTTTATTTTTTTAAAATTATAAATAAATTGATGATCAATTTTTTGGTTGCAAGTTTTTCTCATAATTTGCAAGTAACAAATTGATCACAAAAGTTTTCAATAATTTTTTTTATTTAAATATATTTACAATCAATTTTTTGATTATAAAATATTAAAAAATTTATGATCAAAAATAGATCACAAAATTTTTGAATTATTTTTTTAATCTATAAATATATTAGCGATTGATTTTTTGATTGTGAATTTTTTAATATTTTGTAACTTAAAAATTGATTGCAAACTTGAATTCTAAAGAAAAAATTGATGCCTTTATTCTAAATAAAATTAAATAAGAATAATTATGAAAATATTTTAATTTAAAAAAATTAATTTTAAATTATATTATAATTTTTTTTAGCAATGATTTATCGGTTGCTAAATCTTACTTATAAACCCCCCCAAAACCATCTCTTCTCTTTGCCAATCCTAGCCGTCGTGCCCGAACCTTAGCCACAACCCCCTCCCCAACCCGCCCACCTGATGGCCCCCATCCCCTCCCTAGCGACTGCATTTCTCCCTTCTCTTCCCTCCTCCTATGGCCCTAAGCACTGCACATTGTGCACTGCGCCGCCCTACCTACCTCACCGCACCGCTCCCTCCCCCAAACCCGCTCACCCACGATAACCTCCCCTCTAAAAAATATTCTTCTCTTCATCAACCCTAGCAGCTGTGCCCGAACCCCCCTCTTCTCCTCACCAACCCTAGCCGTTGTGCTCGAATCCTAGCCACCGTCCCCTCCTCGGCCTGCCTGCCTGTGACGGCTACCCCTCCCCTCTCTAATGACTTGATTCCCCCCTCCCCTGCCCCCTCCTGCAATCCTAAGCATCATGCACCGTGTCACCCTACCCGCCTCATTGTGCCACCCCCACTCTCTCGCTCGCGACAACCTCCCCTCCCCTCCCCTCCCCGATGATAGCTACCCCTCCTCCCTCTCCGTGACACCAGCTCTCCCTCCCCCCTCCCCCGACCCTATCCATCACACTGCGCTGCCCCCTTCCCCCCAGCCCACTCGCCCGTGATAGCCTTCCCTCCCTAATGACAATAGCCCCCTCCCTCTCCATGTCACTAGCACCCCCTCCCCTCTCCCTCGGCCCTACATGCCGCACTGCTGCACCATGCCACCCTATCCCCTCCCCCCCCGCATCGTGCCGCCCTACCCACCGCACCAGTGCCCCCTCCCCTCCCTAGCAACAGCAGCCCCCCTCCCTCTTTACGACACCAGCACCCCCTCCCCCAGCCCTAACCACTGCACCACGCCGCCCCACCTATCGCACCGCACCGCCCTCTCCCCTCGGCTCGCAACAGTGCCCCCTCCCCTCTCCAGCGATAGCAGCTTTCCCTCTCTATGCGACACTAGCATCCCCTCCCCCTCGGCATGCTCGCCGGTGGTAGCCCCCCTCTCCATGACACTAGCGCTCCCTCTCTCTTCCCCAACCCTAACCGCTGCCTTTGAGGTATGTTCTTCTTTTTTCTTAATTTAGTCAAAATTTCTTAGATTAGAACCAAAATTCTAGGATTAAAGCTAATTTTATGCTTTCTAATTATTAATGTGGTTGTCATTTATTTATTTTTTTATGCATTTAAGAGTTTAGAAATGTAGGTTAATTTTTTTAATTTTTTATATTAAATCTAAGAATAATAACATTAATTAGTTAAAATCTAAATTAAAATCCTAAACCCTAAATCTAAAACCTAAATCCTAAAACCCTAAATCCTAAATTAGCTAATGATGTTTTTTCTTTTATTTTCATAAACTATTATTCAATAAAGAAGACTTCTTGTGTTATATTATATTATATTATATCCAAAAATATAATATTATATTAATTAAAATCTAAGCTATATTCATCTCAATTGAGTTGGGATTATTATTTGTTGATTGCATGATGTAGATTGATTTTAACATTTGTATAGGTTATAGATGATTTAACATTGTTGTAATCTAAGTTATGGCTTTTTTTCTTAATTCTATATGATGTATTAAAGCTGATGGATGCTGATGGATTTTTCTTACTATATACTTATGGTTGCCTACTTATTTTTTCTGATGATGATCTAAACTTAATATAGAAAGGAATGGCTTCATAGATTGTTATGACCTCTTTTTCTTGT
The DNA here is from genome assembly GCF_000442705.2 of Elaeis guineensis. NCBI lineage: Eukaryota > Viridiplantae > Streptophyta > Magnoliopsida > Arecales > Arecaceae > Elaeis > Elaeis guineensis. Next base: position 91,997,121 of record NC_026003.2, on the reverse strand, counting down.
TTCCATATGATATCTTAAAGCTGATGGATGCTGATAGATTTTGCTTACTATATACTCATGGTTGCTTTCTTATTTTTTCTAATGATGATTCAAACTTAATGAATATTGAAGAAAATGGCTCCATAGATTTCTATGATCTCTTTTTCTAATTCTTATATGATGTGTTAAAGCTGATGGGTGTCGATGTATTTTTCTTGCTATATACTTATGGTTGCCTATTTATTTTTCTCGATGATGATCTAATCTTAATGAATATTGAAGGGAATGGCTTCATAGATTGCTATGGTCTCTTTTTTTTATTCTCATATAATGTCTTAAAGCTGATGGATGTCGATAAATTTTATTTGTTATATTCTTATAGTTGCCTTCTTATTTTTCTTGATGATTATCCAAACTTAATGGATATTGAAGGGAATAGCTCCACAAATTGTTATAGCCTTTTTTTCTTATTTTCATATGATGTGTTAAACCTAATGGGTGTCAATGGATTTTACTTGATATATTCTTATGCTTGCTATATTCTTATGCTTGCCTTCTTAGTTTCCTTGATGATGATCCAAACTTAATGGATTTCCATATAGATTACTGTGGCCTCTTTTTCTTATTCCCATATGATGTGTTAAAGCTGATAGGTACCGGTGAATTTTGCTTTTAGCTGATAGTAGAGAAGTTCTTTATAATCAAAAGCAAAAATAACTCTCTTATTACCTCACTGGTTTATCTTTGTAAGTAGCTCATGCATTAACCTATTGTTCGCGTCAATCTCTTTTTCATTATGTTCGGCCCTCCTTCTAAGTTCATCCCTTTCATGTTTAGCAGCCTCCACCCAAATATTCTACTCAGTTTCAACTTACCTCCTTCTAAGTAAATATCATTACTTACATTCCTTGAGCTCAACAAACCACATATCTCTAACAGTAGGAGGTATTTTTTTTTCCATCATACCTAAAGCTCATCAAAGTGGCTTCTCATAATTTTAACAATGGCATTCATAGTTGGGTGAGAAGGCAAGATCTATAAATATTATAAATTATTAGTTAGTATAAATCAAATATATTCAACATGTAAAAGTAACTATGATATTCTAAAATAAAGTTATCACTTACCCATCTCTATCAAGGTATAACACTAGCCTGCCATCGCTAGTATGTGTCTTTGTAGCATCTTGAGAATAACTAGCTTCAGAATCTATAGAATGAATAGGAGGAGATGCTAAATGGATAGGAGATGATCCTGAATGGATAAGAGGTGGTCTAGGATGGATAAGAGGTACCATAGGATGGATAATAGGTGCTGTAGGATAGATAAAAGATCCTAAATAGAAAGGTGGTAAATACATGGCACCTAGTGATGAACCAACAGGAGATGATGAATAAACACCTAGCATCAAAGGTGGTGGAGTAAAGTATGGTGCCATAGGAATGGTGGAAAGTGGAATAATAGATGATGGTGGTGGGATAGTGAGGATGGTGGGGATATAATGAAGGAAGGTCACTGCTTCTTAGGGATAAATAATGCATTCTTTTATGAGGATCTCTTTATATTATCTGTTAACAATCTTCTATGTTTTATAACGAGCTGCACCATAAAATTTACATTCCTTCTCTTCTTTGTTTTCATCATAATACAACATACAACCATTAATGCAACAATCTATTTTTTGAGCAGTGAGGCCAAGTTTGGATATTGTAAAAATCTTAGGGTATTACATTATCAGGAGGATGTGTCTCTTTTATAAGTCCTATTATTTGATCAAAAGATCGTTGAAAAGTATTTTCCTCAGATTTGATGCTTAATAATCTAACAACAACAGACAACTCAGAGTGATCATTACATTCCAACCATAATGGTTGTTGGACTGCATGTAATATATTATAAAATTTTTAAGCATCCATATTCGGAGGCTCTTTCATATTTTGTTCATAATGAAATCCAAACTCTGAGCCGACAGCATCGAAAATCATAACTCGATATCTATTTAACGGTTCATCATGACCCAATTATGAACTATTGGAAGTACTTGAATGCATATCAAACACCCTATCCACATAAGGATTACTCTCTCCATGTGATGTTCAATCCCAATAATTAGGTACGAACCCTTTTTTATAAAGATCAACCTTTACTTCATCAGGACTTAAGTACTTTTCATTTTTGCACCTGAAATAAGGACATCTAATTTTTTCATGGCTCAAAAACTATAGTTGTTGGCATGCAAAAGAAATAAGTTCTTCCACCCCTCTTAAAAAAATATCAGTATATCCTTTTCGACCCGATAAAAGCCTATTATACATTTAACTACAATGATGATGGATATTCATATTCTATAATATAACAAAATGCAATCATATAATTACAACAATATTAAATCATTTATAATCTATATGAATGTTAAAATTAATTTACATCATGCAATCAACATACAATAACCCTAACTCAATTTCGATAAACATAGCTTAGATTTTAATTAATATAATATTATATTTTTAAATTTAATATAATATAATATAACACAAGAAGTCCTCTTTATTGAATAACAGTTTATAAAAGCAAAAGAAAAAACATCATTAGCTAATTTATAATTTAAGATTTTAGGATTTTAGGGTTTAGGTTTTAGATTTTAGGGTTTAGGATTTTAATTTAGATTTTAACTAATTAATGTTATTATTCTAAGATTTAACATAAAAAAATAAAAAAATTAACCTACATTTTTAAACTCCCAAATGCATGAAAAAATAAATAAATGACAACCATATTAATAATTAGAAAGCATAAAATTAGCTTCTAATCTTAGAGTTTTGGTTATAATTTAAAAAATTTTGATTAAATTAGGGAAAGAGAAGAACATACCTCAAAGGCGATGGTTAGAGCCGGGGGAAGGGGGAGGGAGTGCTAGTGTCGTGGAGAGGGAGGGGGCACTGTCACCGGCAGGCAAGCCCGAGGGGGAGGGGATGCTGGTGTCGAGTAGAGAGAGGGGGGCTACTGTCGTCGGGGAGGGGAGGGGGCACTGTTGCGGGCCTAGGGGGAGGGGATGGTGCGGTGTGATGGTTAGGGCCAGAGAAGGGGGCACTGGTGTCGCAAAGAGGGAGTGGGGCTTCATCATCGGGGAGGAGAGGGGGCACTGGTGCGGTGGGTAGGGTGGCACGGTGCGGTGGGGGGGAGGGGAGGGGGTGAAATGGTGCGAATGGAGGGGGCAGCACGGTGCAGCGGGTGGGGCGGTATGGAGCATAGGATCAAAGGAGGGGGTGCCATGTCATGAAGAGGGAGGAGGGCTGCTGTCATCAAGGAGGGGAGGGGAGGCTATCACAGGTGAGCAGGTCCAGGGGAGGGGGCGGCGTGGTGCAGCAAATAAGGTCGGAGGAGAGGGAGGGGGCGCTGGTGTCACGGAGAGGGAGGGGGCTAACTGTCATCGGGGAGGGGAGGGGAGGCTATCGTAGGCGAGCAGGCCGGGGAGAGGGGCGGCACGGTGAGGCAAGTAGGGTGGCATGATGCATGGTGCTTTGGGTCGTGGGAGGGGGGAGGGGAGGGGGGAATGCGATCTTCAAGGAGGGAAAGGGGGCCGTCGCAAGCGGGCAGGCCAAGAAGGGGTGGCTAGGGTTTGAACGCGATGGCTAGGGTTGACAAGGAGAAGAGAGGGTTCAAGCACGATGACTAGGGTTGGCGAGGAGCAGAGGGTTTCAAGGGGGAAGGCTATTGCAAGCGAATGGGCCAAGGGGGAGGGGGAGGTGCGGTGAGGCAGGTAGAATGATGCGATGCATGATGCACGGTCCTTAGGGCTTTAGAAGGGGGGAGGGGATGGGGGAATGCGATCATCGGGAAGGGGAGGGGGGACCGTCACAGGCGGGCAGGCCTAGGAGAGGGCGACAACTAGGGTTCGGGCACGACGACTAGGATTCAGGCACAACGACTAGGGTTGGCGAGGAGAAGATTTAGCAACCAATAAATCGGTTACTAAAGAAAAAATTTATAATATAATTTAAAATTATTTTTTTTAAAATTTAAAATATTTTTTATAATTATTTTTATTTAATTTTATTTAGAATAAAGGTGCAATTTTTTTCAGAATTCAAATTTACAATCAATTTTTTGGTTGTAAAATATTAAAAAATTTATGATCAAAAAATCGATCTCTAATATATTTATAGATTGAAAAAATGATTCAAATATTTTACGATCAATTAATCATAAATTTTTTAATATTTTGAAATCAAAAAATTGATGATACATATATTTAAATAAAAAATTATTAAAAATTTTTGTGATCAATTTGTCGATTTCAAATTATGAGAAAAACTTGCAACCAAAAAATTGATCGTCAATTTATTTAGAATTTAAAAAAAATAAAAAATATTGCGATCAATTTTTCAATTACAAACTAAAAAATCTATTTTGCAACCGATAAATTGGTTTGTAAAATATTTACATAATAAAAAAATTTTGCAACAAAAAAATCAATCGCAAATGTATTTATAAATCAAGAAAATATATGGAAAATATTGTAATTGATTTTTTGGTTGCAAATTATTGAACCCATTTTGCAACCAAAAATTCGATCATAAAATTATTTACATAATAAAAAAAATTACTATCAATTTTTTGATTGCAAATGTATTTATAAAATATAAATAGATACATTCAAAATTTGCAATCGATTTTTTAGTCATAAATTTATTTTATATTTTGCAATCAATAAATCGGTCACAAATATATATAAAACATAAAAAATAAAAAAGTATTTGCCACTAAATTTTTGGTCGCAACATATTGCATCTTTTTTGCAACCAAAAAATCAATCACAAAATTATTTAAAAATAAAAATAGATAATTAGAATTTGTTGCGATCAATTTTTTTATTACAAAAATATAAAAAATAATTTTTTATAAATTTATTTTTTATTTAATAAATCAATCATAAAATCGGTCGCAAAGTGTTTGTGCACCTTATGGTGGATAAATTAGCAACCGATTTTACAACCAATTTTTGATCGATCATTATGTTAATATTTATCTAAAAATCGATCTCAAGATTGATTTTAAATTTGATTAAACAAATCGATCATGAAATCAGTTGTAAAAATATTATTTTCTTATAGTGCAGGAGCTATCTCATGAAAAAGGAGTCAACCTACAAGATTCAGAATCTACGTCTCAAAAGTTAGGAGCCATCTCTTGGCAAATGTACAAAAATAAAAACATCTAGGAGTCATCGCTAAAGCCATAAGCAAAAATGGAAATAAAGCTGGAGCTATCTCCAAGACCATCGGAGTTGTCCCTTCTACAGTACATCAAGCCTCCCACCATTTAGCTGTCCGTCCATTAGTGATTTTGTTGAAGCATTAGATAACTTCTGACAGCTATTTTAAATTCTTCCGTATAAACATAACCATTTGTTACATCTTAAAAAGAGAAAATAAGAGAACAAAAAGGATATAAACAAAAGAGAACACTTAAAACAAAAGAAATACGTTCTTCAGACCATTAACGACAAACAAGAGAAGGAAAAATGACAAACCCACCACCTCTTCAATATTATGAGCATTAACTGCAAGCTTTATTGGTATAGCTGACCTTAAGCAGGCTTATTTGTGGTGTATAAAAGCTTTGTTCTGTGGGTGGAATCTATGAGATCCAAGGAAGGATCTCACAGGGCAAACTTAGCTAATGCCTGCAAGTTAGTTGGAATATTTGTGAGTTATAGGGAAAAAACTGTGCTTATATATAAAAGTTTGGCTGCATTTGGAAGTTGGTTGGCTATGTAATTAAAAGCATTACATACTGAAATTTCCTAAAAGATGCTTGAGGAGTAAGAGCAAATGGCTCTGAACATCTATAAAACTTATGCATTCTCTAGATGCATTTGTTTTTTCTCCTTTCTCTACTGTTCCTATGATTTATTTTTTGCTTCATACTTTTACAGCACTGGAATAATGATAAACAAAGTTCAAGTGTTTTTTTAAAGAATACAATTTAGCCCCCCACTTGGGTTGCTAGATTGGGCAATAGTAGCTATTCCAGGGATGATTGTAGGAATGCCTTAATTTATGCAGTATGGATAAAATGGACATAGCTCCAGACATTGCCATCTCTTCTCTTCTTACCTATATCCTCCTACTTTGCCTTCTTGTTATTGCCATTATACTATTTTCATCTATATCTCTCCTTCATCTTCTCATCGCAACCTTCCTATTGCTAGAGCTATGGAGAATAACCATATTCAACATTGCTTTATGTATTTGTATAAGTCACTCAAGTCATGTTTGTAGCTTTTCAAAAGTTGATTCCTATGCCGTTACCACAATCAAGGAGGTGGGCAAGGGGCTTTTGGCTATACTATTGAATGTTTCCCATGCCAGAGGAAAAACCAAGAGGCCTAGTAGAGGTCATGGCCTTCTTAAGTTGCAGGAAATTTCTTTGCCCAATTACATTTGATTCTCAAAAGCGTTAGCACAAAAAAATTTTTGGCCCCTTCTAAAATATTATTGCACCATTAAGTACCAACCTATTATAAAATTCTCCACTAACTATATATGTCTTTATAAAATTTATCATATAAGTATAGAATACTAATTTTAATTGCTTGTTCTCAAAATTAGAAACAATTTTTATAATTTCATATGAAACTTATAATCAGAGCATTTATTTTTTCAAATTTAATCAAGTTATTAATGTTTTTCATATTTTTTATATCTCATGGCAGTTTCCCTATCGATTATGATAGGATTAGTCAACAATTTGTAAGCTCAAAAGTTAGCTAAAATAATAAAATTTATTTTTTTCTAAAATTGACGAACAACTTAAATAGATTTTAATATATTTTATTTTCAATAAAAATTTTATTATATAGTAAACTATATTGCTATCCCCCTAAAAGAAAAGTCCTAATTCTATCCTTATCTATGCTATCAACGTTTGGATTGAGCGCAATGGCTATATATAGAAAGCTAAGAAGTAATTAGCAATCAAAGATTTAGGATCTGTTTTGCTTCTTATGAATTAATCTTTAAGCTTTCTGAACATTACATTATAAATGATGATTTTTTCAAGTTCTTTCTTAGACTTTGGTATATTAGTAATTGTTGGTATAAAAATCCGTCTGCGCCGGAGAAGCTGGAGTTGTGGGGGTCGCGGTCACCACCGGGACCTGCAAAAGAAGTCTAAACCGGAGGTGGGGTTGCTCCGACAAAACCCTCCGACGCTCAAGTCAGTTCTCTGCCTCAACAAGAATGGAGTGCTCGAACAGAAATTTTAGCAGAGTTTTGGGATAGAAAAGTAGAGCTTATCGAATAACGTATTTGGGGCCCCCTTTTATAGGCGAAAGGGGGCAGCAGACTGATAGCGATATCTGTAACCGTCTGATCGTGGGCTGCCCAGAGTCAGGCGGAGTTTGTTGCGAGGAGTAGTGGGGTGGGATCGTGGCCACCGCCCGAACGTGCCACGTGGAGTCTGTTGCGGGTAGTGGGACGACGTCCGTTGTCACGACTCGTCAGGAGATGGGAGGAATCGCACGGTATCCGTCGCAAGGAGTGGAGCAGAATCGTGGTCATTATGGCGATCTGCCAGAGAGTGATGGAGCCGTGCGGAATCTGTTGCAGGAGGTGGAGCAGGGTCGTGGCTGTAGCTGCAGCCTTCCAGTGGGCCCAGGCCTGTCGGCCGAAGTCCGGGGAGAGGTGGCTAGCCACCCGTCTGAGAGGAGCTCGGAGTCTGGCTCCTGCAAGAGTTCGGATGAAGTCTTCTTGCAGCCGGAGTTGGGGACGAGACCCGATTCCCGTAGGAGTCCGGGTAGAGTCTTCCTGCAATTTAAGTCAGGTGCGAAGTCCGGCTCCCGTAGGAGTCCGGACGAAGTTTACCTGCAGCTGGAGTCATGGACGGAGTCCGGCTCCCGTAGGAGCCCGGGCGGAGTCTGCAGGTGAAGTCGTGGGCGAGGTCCGGCTCCCGTAGGAGTCTGGACTCAGTCTGCCTATAGCTGGAGTTGGAGACGTGATCTGGCTCCCGTAGGAGTCCGGTCGAAGCTCACCTGCGATCAAGATCAGGGACGAAGTCTGGCTCCCGTAGGAGTCCGGACGGAGTTTATCTGCAGCTGGAGTCGTGGGCGGAGTCCGGCTCCCGTAGGAGCCCGGGCGGAGTCTGCAGGTGAAGTCGTGGGCGAGATCCGACTCCCGTAGGAGTCCAGGCGAAGTCTGTCTGTAGCTGGAGTCAGAGATGGATCTGGCTCCCGTGGGAGTCCGATCGAAGTCCACCTGCAATCAAGGTCAGGGACGAAGCCCGGCTCCCGTAGGAGTCCGGACGAAGTTTACCTATAGCTGGAGTCGTGGACGGAGTCCGGCTCCCGTAGGAGCCCGGGCGGAGTCTGCAGGTGAAGTCGTGGGCGAGGTCCGGCTTCCGTAGGAGTCCGGATGAAGTTTACCTGCAATTAGAGTCAGGACGGAGTCCGGCTCCCGTAGGAGTCTGGGTGAAGTCTGCCCATAGCTGGAGTCGGAGACGTGATCTGGCTCTCGTAGGAGTCCGATCGAAGTCCACCTGCAAGTGAAGTCAGGGATGAAGCCCGACTCCCGTAGGAGTCCGGACGAAGTTTACCTGCAGCTGGAGTCGTGGGCGGAGTCCGGCTCCCGTAGGAGCCTGGGTGGAGTCTGCAGGTGAAGTCGTGGGTGAGGTCCGGCTCCCGTAGGAGTCCGGACGAAGTTTACCTGCAATTAGAGTCAGGACGGAGTCCGGCTCCCATAGGAGTTCGGGCGAAGTTTACCTGCAATTAGAGTCAAGACGGAGTCCGACTCCCGTAGGAGTTTGGGCGAAGTTTACCTGCAATTAGAGTCAGGACGGAGTCTGGCTCCCGTAGGAGTTCGGGCGAAGTCTGCCCATAGCTGGAGTCGGATACGTGATCTGGCTCCCGTAGGAGTTCGATCGAAGTCCATCTGCAAGTGAAGTCGTGGATGAGGTCCGGCTCCCGTAGGAGTCCGGACAAAGTCTGCCTACAGTCGGAGTCATGGGCGGAGTCCGGCTCCCGTAGGAGCCCAGGCGGAGTCTACAGGTGAAGTCGTGGGCGAGGTCCGGCTCCCGTAGGAGTCCGGACGAAGTTTACCTGCAATTAGAATCAGGACGGAGTCCGGCTCCCGTAGGAGTCCGGGCGAAGTCTGCCCGTAGCTGGAGTCGGAGACGTGATCTGGCTCCCGTAGGAGTCCGATCGAAGTCCATCTGCAAGTGAAGTCGTGGGCGAGGTCCGGCTCCCGTAGGAGTCCGGACAAAGTCTGCCTGCAGCCGGAGTCGTGGGCGGAGTCTAGCTCCCGTAGGAGCCCGGGCGGAGTCTGCAGGTGAAGTCGTGGGCGAGGTCCGGCTCCCGTAGGAGTTCGGATGAAGTTTACCTGCAATTAGAATCAGGATGGAGTTCAGCTCCCGTAGGAGTCCGGGCGAAGTCTGCCCGTAGCTGGAGTCAGAGACGTGATCTGGCTCCCATAGGAGTCCGATCAAAGTCCATCTGCAAGTGAAGTCGTGGGCGAGGTCCGGCTCCCGTAGGAGTCCGGACAAAGTCTGCCTGCAGCCGGAGTCGTGGGCGGAGTCCGGCTCCCGTAGGAGTCCGGGCGAAGTCTGCCCGTAGCTAGAGTCAGAGACGTGATCTGGCTTCCGTAGGCAAAACTTGGAAGTGTGGCGGAGGCTCGGCCGTCCGGGAGGTTTGAAGAGATGTTGCCGGAGGTTGAAAGTCAGTTGGATCCCCAGAGGGTCACTCCCATCGCGAACTTCGGCTGGGGGGTATTTTATACCCAACAGTAATAAAGGAGTTCAACAAGTTCTCATTATCAAAGCCTCCAATATTTACAACTTTCCACTATCACATTGGGATATAGATTTTATTGTTAAAGATGTTAGTATTTTTTGTTTATTTGTTGAGCTTGATGAGATATGCAAGAAAGAGGTTATAACTTCTACCAACTTTGCTTGTCTATTAACTCTATCTCTAAGACAAGGCTAAAATCAGATATTAAGCATATCCAATCAAACCCTTTCTCCATATCTTCAAGCCTATTAGCCATTAAACATTACCTCTCCACATAAATCTTTCGATCATTTAGCAATTATTATAGTATCAAGATCAAATCTCCATAACCCTATAGTTTTAGTTATCTATCCAAAGTTGCAATGATGCAAAACCTAAATAAGAGTTCCCTAAAGATCAGAATAGAAAGTATATATCTCATCTAGAGACCTTTGAGATCTTAAAGCTTTTTACAATGCTTTAAAATAGCATGGAAATATTCTAGACATAGTAGTTCATTAAAAAAACAATCTATCTATTAACTTTATCAAGATGGTACATCAAAATCCAGAGTATATATAAAAATATCTATTGTCCACACACCATATATTGACTTGATCTCATTTATACTTTTGTTTCTTTAGACCTATCCTCTAATACAATAAGGCTAATAGATCTCCTTGGTTTCCCTATTGACATATCATACAAACATAACAATGCCCATTAATTTACAAAAACAAAAAATTCAAATGTAAGTTTGAAATTAAAAGAACATATTTCTGAAAATAGCTTCTTTAGCATACGAAATGAAAAGAACCATTTCTTTGGTTCACCACTCATAACAAACTAAACAAAAATATATCACAAAATGAAAAGAAGGCAACACAAATTATTCCAAGGAAAAAAAGGGAAAAAAAACAAAAAAGCAATCTTTCATTGCAAGAAAATGGGAGCAAAAACAATATATTTACAACACCCAATAGTTCAAACAAGAATTCACTTGGAGATTCGCATATTCCCATGAGAATCAAACTCAAACCAGCATAAAACTTAGAAGAAAACTAAGAAAAAGAATAGAGAAGGTAAAGAGATAAGGAAAGAAAAGGAAGGAGCAATGAAAGCAAACCTTCAAAGAAAAATACTCATCTCGCCAATGAGGAAGGATACTTGTCACTGATTGCTAGTCAGGAATAGACACTTATAGTGGAGTGGTGAAGTAGGAATGAAAACTTAGTTGCTTGATTCCGAAGAGATGAAGATTGAAGATAGAAGACTTCAAAGAGGATTGAAAAGCAATGAGAATTGAAAAAGTGAATGCAGATCAAGTTTGTGTAGATCTAAGCCCTAGGATGCTCATCTTGCCAATTGGGAAGGATACTTATCATGGATTGCAGGTCAGAAATAGAAACTTATGATGGAGTGGTGAAGTAGGAATGGAGACCTAATTGCTTGATTTCAAAGAGACGAAGATTTAAGATAGAAGACTTCGAAGAGGACTGAAAGGCAATGAGAATTAAAAAAGTGAATGCAAATTAATTTTATCTAGATCCAAGCCTTAGGATGTAAATATTATATATTATATGAATATTCGGATCTAAATTTCAGAAAATCAAAGAGATCCAATTCGAATTTATATTTGACTATTTTCATTGCTACATATCTAGATCTATATTCGGATGCAATCAAACGCAACCATTTATATCCAAATCCAAAATTAGATATAGATGTGGATATGATTGGATTGTATCTGACCTCCTTCCAGCCCTACCTTAAGACTATCAAAGTTAATGTATTAGAGTTAAAGTCTAATGTTAGAATTAATATACGCGACTAAGCATAATGTTTCTAATGCTTTCCCTTTGGTTTTGCCATAAGATCCTTTTGAGTGGCCATGAAATAGTACTTCCACTCCTCTTGGGTTTCCAACTTTGGAATATGATAACATAATTATGGTTTCCTTAGCACCTAGACCTTCTTCCTTTATCTCCTTCCTGTGTTGCTGAGCAGCCTCTTCTCCCTCACTTTAGACCTTTTCTAGCGTTTTGGAAAAACCAAAACTGTTTTAATTTTTTTTTACCAAGTACAACCTAAAAGAGCTTCTAGCTCTCCAAAAAGTGCATTTTGGTTCTACAAAAGCAATGCCAAATAAGGCCTAAAGAAAATACTCAATTAAAGTAATAAATGAGTTGATAGTGATATAAAAAGTTCATCTTGTTGCCAAAGATAATGCTCAAACTAACAAAATATATTATCACAAAATATTTTACTCATATACCAAAGTTGTGACCATTCATGATTTTCTTGCAATTTCATAGTTAGAAACTGACTCTGCACCAATTAGATATCCATATCACTTTTCCATGTGGAATTTTTGATGAGGAGGTATATATATGTTTCTCATGGATATCATATAAAGGGAGAGAATATGGCTTACTATGTTTGTAATGCAATTTGTAGCTGAAAAACCAACAAAAGTTGCTTTAATAACTTCTTATGTACTCAAATTAAGCTACTTTTCTACAATGTAGAGCCAATTATTCATTGTTTTCTATGCATAAGAATGATGGTTCTATTTTCATCTTTATATTTATTGATAAATCACCATTACTAGAAACAATCCTTCTCAATTTCATTCAAATTATCCTTCTATTAATGCTTCCGCCAAAAAAAGCCATGTCTAGCTTAAATATTCACTTGGCATTATGATTGCTTGTCTAAAGCAAGGTATATATTTCGGCTAGCATAAATGTAATTTTGATATTCTTTATCATTCTACTCTTGCTAGTACTTTCATGGCTAAATATTTATGGTGGAAAGAAATCTTAGTGCAAGATTCTAAGGGACCCTTTCACTTATTACTAATTAGTTGGCCAATTAATTTATCATACTATCAACTTGGCCAAATAGTGAACATTTGATTATACCAATTTATGCACTAGCCTCATAACCCACATATGGAAGTTGCTTTTCATTTATTGAGATATATTATGGAATCTCCTAACTACAAAGTTTTGCTATTCATTAGCTACTCACTATCCATAAGAGTTAAAGTGAGATATTACATTCTATCTGGATCAAGTTCTATCTTGAGTCCTATCAAATTGCTCATTGCTACACCACCTTATCTGGCCTTACTATGTGCACTTCAGAGTTCAGACTTCCCCTTTCCCTGTGGCATGGCAATGAAGATGCCATCAAGCATCCATGAGATGGAGTCTAAGAAGCGGAAGTGGGCAGTAGATGGTGTCGGCGATGATCGATGTGCAAAAGTTTGTATGTGTTAGCAGTAGCTGTTACTCTTATCTCAGAGAAATGATGAGCCCACCGATCATTGCAGCCTGAGTTCATGATTTCAGTCGAAGTTCCTATGAGATACATTTTTGTCTCCTCCTCCTAACCTTCACCCAACTCCTCTTATCCAGCATTGCCACCGGATCGTCATACGGGTTGCTTGGATCGAAGTCATCAGGCAGTCTCTCATCAAACTCTACATTTGCCTTTCAGGCCACTCAAATCATCACCCTTACAATTTTGAATATTCAACATTGGATCGTATGGCTATCGACAATTGAGAGCAGTTGATCGAGTGTGAGAACTAAGATGGAGAGCTGAGAGGAGGCAGGGGTGAGAGGTAGCATGGGGTGTGCTTTCCCTCTCTCTTTTTCTGAGTATAACTCGAGTTGTAGTTGATGAAAATTAGTGAGGATAAAATATTTTGAAGCACTAGAGCTTAGCTTTTGAATGAATGTGATATTATTCAATTTGGTGAAGTGGTTAGAGAGAATTTAAGCTTTACAGTTGCATTGGTTGTGCACAAGGTTTCATTTGAGCATTGCCAGTTTTTTTGCCTCCTAATGAAAGATTGGCCAATTTGATCAAATTTTCTTATTAGAGCTGCTAGTAGCCAAACAGAGGGATTCATTAAATTTGGAATCATAGAAATTGGATGAAAAATGAGTGAGCAATGATTCATCAAAGGTCATACAACTGAAACACATTTATGTGATGGTTTGTCATCATCAAGATCAACTTTATTTTAAATAAACAATTAACTAAATAATTTTTGATGGTACCATACTTTCACATACAATCTAGATATGTTATGTAGTAATAAAATACATGGTATTGGGAGTGAAATGATTTGATTACTGTTTAGTTTTATATATCATTTTAAATAAGTTGCACTTTTTCTATAAAATATTTTAGACAATCTTATAATAATTGATGCATATATTAGAAACTGCCATCTTGTCATAATTTAGAACTCACCCTAGTCAATAGTAGCATTAATCATGTCATTTCAATATGCTAATCCAAGTATTTTGTTATGGAATAAGAAGGAAAGGCATGTAAGAAGAATTTGTTTTAGTAATCATGGAAGAAAACTCATAAGCCACTCTAGGTATGAAAAATGTAATTGTGTAAAGATGAAAAAAAAAATAATGATAATCTAGACAACCAATTTGGTTTTATGCTTGAAAGTTTAATCATAGTTGATCATGACAACTATTCAAATATAAATCATAGTCAACATAGTTGATCTATAGCTGCCTATCAAGTTGGAGCCCAAAGATCGAGGACATCCACCTTGCCTTTGAACAATTTGAAATGATCCTTTATCTATACACTAGGTAAAAATACCATCAAGCTAATATCTTCTATAGATATGACTAGGCCATAGGAAATTGCTTTTCTCAAACACATTAGATCACTATAAGTTCTATGCATTCATGTAATATAAGATTGACCAAAAGGTGAATAGCAGCTTGAGTGGCACAACTTATAGCATAAGATGGGGAACACCAAAATCACAAAGCAAGTAATACAACCAAATACACTCACAAGTATCCATGACTGTAGTCATGTATTTTCATTCATGAGATGAGCAAGATATTATTTTCTTTTCTTTTCTTTGTGACTATATCTTCCAAGATCTTACCTTTTGGATGTGTTGTGTATCAGAAAAATGGTAAGGTTTCACTTGAATTTATGAATGTCTTTAATAGGGATTGGCAGATATATAGGATTTTTTTTTACGGAAGCATTGCCGCAATTTTACAGTTCTTCAATGCCACTCATGCGTCACATCCCCTGAGAAAGACAAGAAAAGACCACTCGTCCATCACACTACCCAAGGATGAAAAGAAAAGAATACAGAGGGGAAGCAAGTAGAAAAAGAGCAGTGTAATCTTACGCATTGATTTTATAACATATGTTTACTGCCTTATGCTTGAATTTTAGCTTTTTCGGTATGGATCAAAGCAGATTAAGGTGTTATTTTCAAAGTACCATAAAATATTTTTTGATCCTCAAAAATATTTTAAAATAATATCATTATATTAAAAAAATTAAAAATTATTTTAAATTTTTTTAAAAATTAAAAAAATTTACTTGAATAAAGCTGTATTTTGAAACTTTCTCCAAAAATATTTTATGACTAATATCAAATTTTTTTTTGATTTAAATAAAATTTGACATAAATATCCACTAACAAATTTCATGATTATATCATATTATATTATTATACTTTAAATATAATATAATATAATAATAAATTAATATTATGATATATTATAAGTATATAATATAATCTATTATAGTATTATTATATTATTAAAATATAATTTGATATAATAATATTTATTAATAATATAATATCATTATATTATAATAATATAGTATTATTATATTATAATAATATAATATAATTTATTATATTATAATTTGTTATTAGATTAGATTATAATCCATTATATGATATTAAATCATATATTACATCGTAATTATAATAATATTATATTATAGTATACATTATATTATATTATATGATAATAATATTATACAATAAAATAATATTTTAAAATATACTAATATTTATATTATAGACATAATATAATCTATTATAATATTATTATATTATAATAATAAAATATAATATAATAATATTTAATAATAATTTAATATAATTATAATATTATATTATATTATATTATATTATATTATATAGTATAATAATTTTTTAATATATAATATTATATTATATTATTTTTTACTATATTATGTTATACAATAACTTTTATTGTCATTTTATCATATCAAAAATATTTTTTATTTTAATTATTAAATATATGTTAAAGTTTTAAAGCATCATATAAATATGATTACCAAATAGCAAATAGTATTTTATAAAAACTCTACTTCAAAAAGCTTTACTTCTTAAAAGCTTTACTGTCAAAAGCTTCAAAAGCTTTACTACCCATAGCAATCCCAAATATGACCTAAGTATGACTTAATATTGGACCTACCCTCAGCCTGAAATAATTAATTTGTGATTGGTGATGGCCTGAAAGCTAACATCAATATAACACTAGCTAGACCAGCTAGAAATATTTAGCAACCTATTTCGAGGATGCTAGGAGCATTTTTCTTTGGGAGATGATGCATATCTAATTTATTTTTTGTTTATTTCAGTTGTCTGTTGCCCTGCCTTCCATCGCTTTCCTCTTCATTTTTTTTGATCGAATCTTTATAAGATAAATAAAATTAAATATTATCCTAAAAAAAATCATATCCCATGCATCACATGGGGTTATAAGCACCACAACTTACTTGAAGTGGATATACCTAAAAAGTCAATCATAAACTTCTTCTATTAATTCATTATCTATTAAAAAGATGACAATTCAAGAGATAAAATTTATTAAGTGGGATTGTCATAAACAAGTATTTGAAACTGTGTAATACTAAAACTTCATTCATATATTACATAAATTTCTTAAATTTAGTATTCATCTTTGAAGATATATAATCATAATTAAATATTATACTATTTATTTATAAGAGCCTATTTTTAATTATGAGATTTTAATTAATAATATCGAAATAGATATGGATGGTGCCATACAGCTTACCAAGTTTATTAGAAAAAAATAAGATGTACTGATATTAGATTCTGATGTGATCGATGTAATGTAGAGCCTAAATATCCAATGCCAAGGTTTGTTTCATATTTGATACTTAGAATTTAGTGATAAAAGATAGATATATACTTTAAATCATAAAAAAATAAAAATTTATATATTAGATCTTTTAATGTCACATCTCTTACTCATTTTCATTTGTTAGTTATAATAAATTTTAATTTAATTTTATTATTTTCTATTCTTTAGATATCGATTACAATTTCATATAGAGGATTATATCAAATTTGCATTGTTTGTTCTTTTTGATAAAGTTGCTCAATAGTTGATAGGCAAATCAACTAAAGAATTATATATGAATAAGATATATGCAGTATATATTTCATATTTTATTCATCCAATAAATTACTAGATGATATCAAGTCATGTATTTTTCTTCATACAGAAAGATGATCATTCTATTATTTCTTTAAAAATTAAAAAAATTATAATAAAAAGTTATATATTTCAAATTAAAGTTAATGAATACCATCTTAAAAAAGGAGGACTAAGCTACATTATTCTTCAAAATAGTTTTGAATGATACATGCAATGAATCAGAAGATGAGAAATCAAGAAAAATTCATTATGAGTGATGTATTTTTTATTCTTTTACATATGAATGATTATATTTATATATTTTATTCTAATAATTGATAAGTAAATCTTTTTTTGTAGATTGAAGTAGATAAGGATGAAATTTTTGTTATTGATACGACTATGAAGAAAAGAGATGTATGTGGGATACAAATAGATGGTCATACTCTGCTTAATGATGAGAATTTTGAAATAACTAATGCTAAAAATATTAATTCAAAGAATGATTTCTCTATCAATAAAAGATAGAAATGATTATATTACCTCTTACTATCATGTTACTTAAACAATCTGAGTTTATATTTTTATTTAGAATATTTGATATCATCTATGATGTCTTTTAAATTATGTTGGATTTTTAATTTATAAAAATATTATTTTAAGAAATAATTACATATCTTGCACAAGTTCATCTCTTGATCAAGAGTTCTTGGGTGGCTTACAACCTCCTTTATTATCAAAAAATAGAGAGAGAGAGATATCAAAGAATTCCCTCTTTTCATATTCCAAAGGTTGTTCATGCAACAAGGGACTGAAAAATCTAAATTAATCTTTTGCTATCCTGAAATTGATTTGTATTCTTTTGAGCTGGTTTTTGGTTTAGCCATCAATTTCTCTAAAAGTTCGATTGTTGCAGTGGGTCCTAATTTGTCTCTTGATGGTGTATTCTCTTCTTGGCTTAACTGTAAAGCTTCATCTTTGCCAATTAAGTACCTTGGTCTCCCTCTCAATGGAGGTAAGCTTCAGAAATCTGATTGGATGCCTCTAAGTACCTTGGAAGGGAAAATGGCTCTCTTTTGGAGGTAGGCTTACTCTTATCAACTCTACTCTCTCTTCCATTTCAACCTACTATCTCTCCCTCTTCAAACTTTCCTGCTGGGTTCATAAAATGCTTGACAAAATTGGATGCAATTTGCCCTAATTCAGAGGTGAAGGTTCTTCAGTTATCTCTTGCAAAGTGAGGTGGGAGAAAGTGTGTATGGCCAAAGAAGAAGGCGGCCTCGATGTTTTAGATCTTTACATCTTCAACCAATCTCTCTTAGCCAAATGGGGTTAGAGATACCTCTCAGGTGATTTTGAAATTTGAAAAAGAATTCTTTGTTCTAATTATTCAAAAGATTCAAGCTTTCCCCTAGTTGGAAGCCAAAGAGATCTTGCTCTAAGATTTGGAAGGATATCGCTACCTCGCTGCCTCACTGCCTCCGATTTGGAAGAGGTGTAAATTCAATATAGAAAATGGTTATAATACACTACAAGAATTTTGAATATTAGCGACGATATTAGTAATGAAAAATCAAGCTGTCACTAAAATAGTCTTTAACCACCAAAAAAATGACCTAAACAATTAACTGTTCCTAATACTATTAGCAACAGAACTTTGACCATTAGCGACAGCAAAAGCCATCACTAATAAGTTTAAAATTATTTTTAAAAAATTAGTTATAATTATAATAAAATTAATTAATTACTGATAGCTACTAGTGATAGAAATATTTATCGTCACTAATAATTTAAAAAAAATTATTTAAAAAATTATAAAAAACTATTTTTTTCTAATAAAAGTATTAGTGACAGTGATTAATTTTTAGTGACAGAAGAATGCCGCGGCCAATACCTTTACCAATGACATTAGAGATGGCCACTTTGCCATCGCTAATAGTCTGCCAAAACTACCCCCCCTGCACTCGGCCCGTGAGAGAAAAAAAAATTATCTCCCATGCCTCATCCCTCCCCTTCCTGCGATTCCCCCCTTACCGGTACCTCCTTCTTCCCAACTTTTCCTCCCTTGTCGGTGCCTCCTTCCCGACGGTCCCCCCCTCCCTGATGGTTCCCCCCTCCCTATGCTCTGACGCCGCATGGCCCCAAGCCCGCACGGCTTTCTCCCCCTAGTCGGTGCCTCCTTTCCGACGGTTCCCCCCCTCCCCCCTCTTTGGCACCTCCTTCCTGATGGTTCCCCCCTCTCTGCACTCCGACGTCCCATAACCCCGAGTCTACACTTTGGCCATGCCTGCAGCCATCCCGACCTCGTCACCCTAGCCCCACCGGCCTAACCCCACAGCCCCTATCCTATCGCCCCCAGCTCGGGGCCCTGATCCTGTGGCCACTGCCCCGCAGGCCCGATCCCAAAACCCTGACCCACGTTGCCTTCCTGTGGCCCCATCCCCGCACCCTCGTCTCTACATGCGGTCGAGTCCTCGAGCCATCCCCTGCCCCACCAGCCCAACCCCATGGCCCCGACCTATGCCGCCTTCCCACGACTGCATCCCCGAGTCGGCATCCCATCCTTAAGCCGTCCCCTGCCCCGTCGGCCCAACCCTGCGGTCCCGACCTGCACCGCTTTTCTACGGCTCCATCCCCATGCCCTTGTCTCCACGTTGCATCCCCGAGCTAGCATCCTGTCCCCGAGCCATCCCCTCACCCCTCGATCCTTGCACAGCAGCCTGCGCAGCCCGCCTTCTGTTGAAGTACTAGCGATGGCATTAGTATCGCTAATGCCGTCACTAAAAGTTAAGTATAATTAGATATTAAAAATTTAATTAATTAAATATTAATTTAATTAATTAGTTAGATATTTAATTAATTAATTAATTAGAAGTATGGGACTTAGGTCTTAGCATGCAAAGTGCTCGAACCGAGGGAAGGTGCCATGCAGCATTGCAAACATGGGGTCGGGGCATACCTTGCACGCTTCGGCCTCAGGTCCTAGCTGGCATCCAATACATGCATCTAGCCTCTAGACCGTAGTTGGATGGATCTGAGCCTTCTTCTTTTCCTCTTTCCCTTGTTTACTTTGTTGTTCTCTGATTTAAGTACTATTTTTATATTTTTATTTTATTTTTTTAAAAAAATTTTACTCCTAGCTTTTGGGCTAGGCTCGGATAGGGGTGGGAGGCTCGGGGAGGTATTCAGAGGCTCGAAGAGGCTATGATGATTGTTTGTGCGAGATGCGCCTAAAGAGTCTAGAGAAAAATCGATGGAGGTAATGCATATCTATTCTTGTTGTTGTAGTTTTAGGGTAAGCTTGGATGGTCTGTTACATCGTAGACCACTGCTTACAGCCATCTTATAGTTCAAGGTGCAGAGAATTTGCAATGCCTTATTTTTCAATGACAGATCTGAGCCTTCTTCTTTTCCTCTTTCTCTTGTTTACTTTGTTGTTCTCTGATTTAAGTACTATTTTTAAATTTTTATTTTAAAAATTTCTACTCTTAGTTTTCAGGCTAGGCTCAGGTTGGGGTGGGGGGCTCGAGGAGGAGGTCGGGGCTTAGGGAGGCTATGATGACTGCCTGTGTGAGATGCACCTAAAGAGTCTAGAGAGAGATCGCTGAAGGTGATGCATTTCTGTTTTTGTTATTGTGTTGTAGGGCAAGCTTGGATGGTCTGTTACATTGCAGACAACCGCTTGCAGCCACCTCATTATTAAAGATGTAGAGGAATGTGCAATGCTTTATTTTTCAATGACAGATCTAAGCCTTGTTCCTTTCCTCTTTCCCTTATTTACTTTGTTGTTCTCTAATTTAAGTATTGTCTTTAAGTTTTTATTTTATTTTTTAAAAAAAAATTTACTCCTAGTTTTTGGACTAGGCTCGGATAGGGGTGGGTGGCTTGGATAGATGGTCGGGGGCTCGAGGAGGCTATGATAACTGGCTGTGCGAGATACATCTAAAGAGTCTCGAGAGAGCTTGATGGAGGTGATGCATTTCTATTCTTGTTGTTGCAGTTGCAGTTGCAGGGTAAGCTTAGATGGTCTGTTATATTGCAATTAACCGCTTGCAGCCACCTTATGGTTAAAGGTGCAGAAGAACTTGTAATGCCTTATTTTTCAATTTCAAATAACTTAGTTACAAACCTTTAGGTTATTGGCCAACAAAATATGTCATTTTAAATCTTGTATTGCCATCATTAATTGTATAATTAAATTTTATATTGCCATCCATATATAACTTCTTTAATGTTGTACTGAATCTACAGTAGATCTATCTCTAGACCTATCAATCGATGTTGATCCTCCATCAGAGAGATCAGATGTTATGCAAAATTATTAGTTAGCATCTACAATATATCAGCAGAAAAATGATTCTCATCCAGCAGTACATGATAATATGTTGGTCTACTTTTATGAATGTGGTACAAAATTAAGGTATCCCTATTCCAAGGATACAAAATACCACATTATTTTTATGAATGTGGTCATGCGGGCTATGATCCTATTGCAGAAAGAAGCTTAAATGCATTCTAGCTTCTCTTGTTGGCCGTGTGTTTACGGTGGCACATGCTCTCTTCGTCCCAAGAATTCCATGAGCTTTTGTGGTGAAGAAAAATATTGGAATGTAAGGTTATTAGTTAAGTTGAGGGCTAGAGATTGAAGTCTTGGTTGAGAGTTGGAAGTGACTAAAGAAAATTGTTAGCAATCTTTTTCGGGATAGTTCTTTTGAAGGATTTAGAGAAAATGTTTTCTTCGGGGATTGATTCTCAACAAGAGCCCAGTGGACTTGTAGGGGCCATGCTAGTTCTGACAAGGTTTGTGCGGCCATACGGTGGGAAAAGGGTCTTCGTAACTAGCTCTTTCACAAGGTATATTAAGTTGTTTTGTTTTTTTATCTTCATTTTCCTTTCATCCATGCTCCATTCACTTCATATACGACACTCTTGTTTGTTTTTTTTTATATACTTCAGTTATATCTTCATTCAAATGTTTATAAGTTATCTTTTCTCTTATGTGGTTTATCTTTCTCTTATCTTGCTTTGTTATGTGATTGATCAGTTTATTTTGGTGGCATCTTTTTGTTTCTAAGAAAGTTTTACTCTTAGGTTGAGCTATTTTTACTTGTTTTGGATGTTTTTTATTTATTACTGTGAATTGGTAAAGTGATTTTTTGATATGAAATTTTGATTAGGTCTTTGTTGTTTGATCTGGGTAATTCGGTTATGCTTTATTATGTGTTTATGGATGAAAAAGATAACCATGTTTCTTGTTTGAGAGATTGACTCATGGAAGTCGTGGTCTGTGGCAAGTAATTCTGCTCCTATTTATGTGTGTTTATGGGTTATAGAGCTTCGTTTGAAATATAGATGCAATTTATTGTTTACTCCATGAAAATACATAGCATCAAATTGATCATTATATACAGCACATCCAAATAATCTATAAGTTAGTCATAATCTTATTGATATAAATCATTACAGCGATGGATTTTGCTTGCTATATTTTTATGGTTAGTCCAAATGGGTTCGGACTGGGCTCGAGGAGGTGGGAGGCGGCCGAGGGCTTTGATTATGATACATTTGGCATGAGGTATGCCAAACAACTAATACATTTGGCATGAGATATGTTATGGCCTCTTTTTCTTCTTTCCATGTGATGTCTTAAAACTGATAGATGCCGATAGTTTTTGATTGCTGTGTTCTTATGGTTGCCTTCTTATTTTTCTGATGATGATTCAAAATCAAATGGATATTGAAGAGACTGGCTCCACAAGTATGTCATGGCCTCTTTTTTTTCTTTCCATATGATGTCTTAAAGCTAATGGGTGCCAATAGATTTTACTTACTATATTCTTATAGTTGCCTTCTTATTTTTTCTGATGATGATTCAAACTTAATTAATAGATATTGAAGGGAATGGCTCCACAGATTGCTGTTGGCTTTTTCTCATTCCCATATAATGTTTAAAACTTGATGGGTGCGGATGGATTTTGCTTGCTATATTCTTATGGTCAGTACAAATGATTCGGACCAGGCTCGAGGAGGCGGGAGGCGGCCAAGGGCTTTGGTTATGATACATTAGGTATGAGAAGATTTCTACTCACACAATATAGAAAATAAAAAAAATCAAATATGAACAAGAAGATTTCTACTCACAAAGTCTATCATCTCATAATATTAAAAAAAAAATTATACATGCTAAGGAGATCTATTTTATTTTTTTATTTTTACTTTTTTTATTGTGCAAGAATTTTGTTTGTTTTTTCACTTATGGAATTAACTAATCATCTAAAGCTAAGGAAAGATGAAGACCACTCGAATTTGAAATTCTCTCTTTCGATTGTGGCTGTTCATAATTGGTCCGAGCACTGTGATTAGATGGGACCTATGAAAACATATGGTTTAGGGTTTAAGGTGTAATGGAGCGAATTCAAGTGCCATAAGGAGTAAGAATTATGGAGCCAGAGGTCTATATGTGAGGATCAGCCAGAGCACTGCACACAATTAGAGGTGAAGTAATTTAGATAGAGAGATCATAGCAAGAGAGGTACGGTTCTGAATAATTATTTTTCACTTCATAATTAGGAAGATTTAGTTCTTTGACCATTATTTAGGCTCGAGATAGGGAAGGGATCTAGAGGCTAAAATTTCAATCTAACCATCCAATTGATAAGGCGGGGGTGTCTATAGCTCTGTATCATCGAATAAAATTGATACAAATAATTTGTTCAAAAATCAGAGTAGTGTATCAAAAGATATACTTTGGTATCGAATGATACATCTCCATATCGAAACTTATTAATAATATTTTATTTTTTTTCATTTCAAGATACTAAAATATCTGACTCACATCTATCAGCTGTTAGAGAAGAGCAGGAGGACAGAGAGGAACTGACCTAATTTTTTTTTATTTTGATATATTGTATTTTTTTATACTACTTGTAAAATTATATAATTTATATTTTTAATATAAAATAATTAGTTTTTTATTTATGATATTATTGTATTATTTATGAATTTTAATTATAACAAGTATTAGGAACCATAATTAATTATGATTAATTAAAATATATTTTAAAAAATATTATTATAATTTTTTTAAAAAAATAAAATTAGCTATTATCGATAGTATTAGAGACAGATTTAGTCATCGCTAATAATTATTAGCGACAATATTAGAGATAAAATAACCATCGCTAATTTTTTTTATAATTTTTTTTAAAAATTTGATTTAAAAATAAAAATCAAATAGCAACGATGTTTAATCATCACAAATGCCGTCACTAATAGCGGTTATTAGCGACGGCTAAAAAGTTTATCACTAATAGGTGCAATTAGCGATAAGGGTTGTTCCAACCATCAATTAATGATGGTATTTCATCGCTAATATTATTACTGATGACAAAACCACTATTAGCGACGGCAATTAGCCATCGTTAATAGTAAAATTTCTTATAGTGATACTTCTTTTTGGTTGGATCCCTGGCTTTGTAACATACCTCTCAAAGAACTACTCCCGAATATCTATAGATGTTGCAGATCCAAATTAGTTAGGGTGGTTGATTGTTTTGTAGCAACATCTTGCTCCTCAAAGCTTAAATTCTCTAATCTCTCTAATGAGGCTAGTACTTAAAAAAGCTGTCTTTCTTCATCTATTGTAGAACAAGTCCCTTTCTTCTGAATCGGATACCATATCTTGGTCTTTGAACCTTAAAGGCTGCTTTGCCACTTCCTCTCTTTATAAATTTTTGATCCAAAGAGACATGAAGTGGCCTTTGGCAAATATAATTTGGAAATCTACTCTTCCTTTAAAAATTAAGAGTTTTCTCTGGCTTGTATTGTTGAAAAAACTTAATACCAGGGATCTCTTGCTTAAGAAACTTGGTAAAGACGGTGATCTTTACGGCATTTATAATCAGGCTCCTGAATCTGTAAATCACCTTTTCATTGAGTGTCCTTTTGTAGACTTCATTTAGGACCATCTTTGTGCCACCTTAGGGGTCCCTCCACTCTCTTGCAACTTGGGGGAGATTCTCTCTATCTGGAAGAAGAGTTACTTTCAAAAGAACTTGCAGCCTACTATCACTTGTTTGCTAGCTTCCTTATATTGGTGCATATGGACGGAGAGAAACTCATGTGTTTTTCTCAATAAAACTATCTCTCTGGAATCTATCATCGGCAAATTTGTGAGCTTATTTTTTGATTGGTCTATTCTCATGAGAGACAAACATAGTTCTGGCTTCAATATGATTTTGGCTAAACTTCGATCCTGCTCCTTCCCATTTGCTTCTAGAAGTTTGCACTAAGTCTCTCTTCCCTATTGCTGGTTGCCTTGCAAGACTATGATGAAGAGCTTCCATTG
Organism: Elaeis guineensis; assembly: GCF_000442705.2. Taxonomy (NCBI): domain Eukaryota; kingdom Viridiplantae; phylum Streptophyta; class Magnoliopsida; order Arecales; family Arecaceae; genus Elaeis; species Elaeis guineensis. Next base: position 91,971,752 of record NC_026003.2, on the reverse strand, counting down.
GATGATCGATGATCTATTATTAATGCAGATGCTACATCTTCTGAGTCTCTTTATTTTGCCCTGCATTGCTTTCCTTAACTCTTTGAGCAAATATGATAGAATGATTAGATTTTGTTGGAAAATTCTTATTCTGGTCGTTCTATTAGTCGGCCTACGTGTACTTAGAGCTTTTTTATTGGCTTTTTGGGGATATCTGCTCGTTTCACTGCTGTGGAGATTTTGAAGTGGCTTGCTTTGGATGGATCCAACTTCTTGATTTTGGTCCTGCATCTTCTAGGACTGGGATGCTACTAACTTGCTCCCCATCCCAGAGGCTATGATGATGGGCAACTTGGATGTTTTAGTGAACTCTTACTCCCCTCAAAGTCTTCTTGGATCCTTTACTCATTTGCCTATTTAATTTATCTGTCGCTATTTCACCAACTTTCATTCTTGTAAATTTTTTTTGCTTCTGTGACATTGTATAGGTTTTATGGTGAATAAAGTTTGGTGACTATTGTGCTAATGCACAAGAATCTCCTTTTTATATCAAAAAAAAGAGAACCAAATCATGTTGACTTAAATAATCACGTTGACATGATGTACACATCAAAATTGGGCAGAGATCACTTGCGTTCTACGGCAGAATCATCATCTGCTAGGACAGGCTGCATCTCTGAGAGTATGTGTGGGGTTTTGCTTCTGCATCAGAAGACCTTCGCATGATGGTGGCCTGGTTCCTTCAACCCACGTAATTCAGCTGGATCTCCTTCTGAGTCCATGAAAGAAGAAGATGGCATCGGAGATGAAAAGCTAATTACCTCGATTCAGATATTGGTAAACGGGTAGACCAGTAATTAAGAGCACCTTTTTCCAGCCATAATTGCACAAGCAATGGTAAGTGCTTCACCACTTGATTAAATTCAGGCCAAATGCTATCCGGGCAGGCTCAAAACATTTTCCACATAAGTAACCAATCGGACCCATCTATCTAACTTAAAATTGTCCTACCACGACAATTGTTGGGGTTCTGTTCCTTGATGGTTGGATACATCTCAAAGCAATCGGTTATCTAACACTATGAAAAATAACTTTTTCATGACAGAATTATTTGTAACGAAAATATTTTTATCGTCAATAATATTATTTACGATGAAAAAAATATTCATCACAAATAATTTACTATTTATAATGAAAATAATTTTTCATCGTAAATAATCGCGTATTAGCGATCGAAAAAAATTTTCATCTTAAATACTTATTATTTACAATAAATATTTTCATCGTAAATAATATATCATTTATTTTAATTTAAAATTTTTAAATATTAGCGATGAAAATATTTTTTTATAAATAATTAAGTATTTACAATGGAAACTTTTTTTTCATTGTCAATAAGTTTGTTTGCAACGCAAATATTAACGTCGCCAGTATTTGAAAAAAATAAAAAATTTAAAAATTATTGATTATTTATGATAAAAAATTTTCATCATAAATAATTAAATTTCATCATTAATATAATTTATTTACGATGAAAATATTTTCATCATCAATATTAAAAATAATTAAAAATTAAAAAAAATTAAAAATTATTTATTATTTGCGATGAAAATTTTTCACCATAAATAATCAAGTATTAGGATGAAAAAAAATTCTATCATCAATACCTAATTATTTACAATGAAAAAATTTTTATCGTCAATATTTAAAAAAATCAAAAGTTGCTTATTATTTGTGATGAAAATTTTTTATCGTAAATAATTAAATATTTATGATAAAAAAAATTAAGTCTTTTAAATGAAATGAGCTATACATTTATTTGTGATGTAAAATTCATCTGTTCATCGCTGTCACTGTTACTAATGATATCAATAAATCTTTCTGATGGAGTGTCTGCCTTAAACTGCATAAAAGGAGCCTCATTTCATATAGAAACCATATAGTTAAGCAGTGCATTCTAGCATGGCTTCTACGATCTCGAAAGGTATCATACTTTCTACATCGATCGATGCTCAAATGTATCTCTATCGGAGTTTCAATCATGAGAAGATAAACAATATGAGTACTCATTTTTCTAGCAATGCAAAGTTTAAATATGAGCTTGTGCTTTATAAAATAACTTGTACTACCCGCAAGTATGCTTTGACTCTGATTAATTGCTCTTTGATGCTCACACAATTCCTCTTAAATTTCTCAAGCTCGATTCTCACATGTAATATACGAGTTTCTAGACCTCTAACTTTCTATCCCTATCCTATCCTCCAAATCTCAATCTTAATAGATTTCTCTCATGATCTCAAAATCACCGCGATATTTTCGTACTCCAACTTTTGGAATGAGAACTCTAAGAAGAAGACGAGCTTCTTGAAGATCGAAAATTACAAACTATCGATCCCCCATAGTGTCCGTTCCATTACGGAAGCAGAAAGATTATTCTTATAACAATTATTAGCAATGTAAATTAAACTTTTCATCATAATTATATTTTTTATATAATTTTTTTTAAAAAAAATTAAAAAATCATAAATAAATTAACTATTTATATAAAACTTTTTTGATTAATAAAAAATTAATTTTTTTGATGAAATTATTTTGAAAATTATTTTAGACCAAAAATTTTTTAGATTAAAAAAATTAATTTTATTTTTCATCATGAATATTTTTTAATATTATTTTTTTAATTAAATTTTTTGGATAAAAATTTTTTTTGGTGGGAAAATTCATAATTAATTTTTTATAAAATTATTATTGAAAAAAATTTTTTAGACTAAAAAAATTTGGGAGGAAAAGTTTTTTTAATTATTAATGACCTAAATCAAATTTTTATCATGAATAGTCTTTAAATTTCTTTTAAATTTTTTTTAAAAAAAAATTATTTGCTATGTAAATTTATTTTTCGTCGACAACCATGTTTTAAAAATATTATTTTAATCAATTTTTGTAAAAAAATAATTTATTAATGAAAAAAATTTATTAGCAAAAAAAATTTTTGTTGACAAAATTATTTTAAAAATAATTTTTTTATTTTTTTGAAGAAAAAATTGTTAGAGAAAAAAAAAATTTAAGCGATATTTGTTAGTGATGAAAATCATATTTTCATCACTAATATACTTATTAATGATGCAGATTTTTATTTTCATCATCAATAATTTATTTCATAAATTTTTTGGACAAAAGTTTTTAGAGAAAAAATTTTTTTAGTGAAAAATTTTTGACGGGCCTTATAGGCAACAAAAAATTTGCATTGCTAAAAGTACATAAAAATAAATGTGCCGTCAGTCACTTCCATCTGTCACTCGTTCTCCCACAAAACTCTCTCCCTCTCCCTCTCCCTCTCCCATGAAACCCTCTCCACTGGTGAACGAGCCCCCCCTCTATTATCACTTCCGTCTGCGTGCATTTTGGGTTCCCGCATTTCCTCTCGACTTCCCCCACTCCTGATCTTCCACCAACCAGCTCCGCCGTTGCTTTCTGAGCTTCACCATCGCTTCCACCGGCCATCATGGATGACTCCTCTTCTCCTTTAGGTACGATCTGCCATCATTTTTCACCCACCACCAACCTTGTTTTTTTGGTTGATCGGGCCACCAGCGACCAACGTCCGGCACCCCCACCGGCATGTGCCGGTGGCTTCCATAGCACAGAGCCGCCAGTGGGGGGGAGGGGGTCCGGTCATAGGGAAGGGGGACCGTGGGGTGTGAAGGAGCGACACCAATAGGGGTGGGGGGGAGCCATGGGGTTCGTCGAGGCGGGGAGGAGTGAGGGGAGGGTGGGTCACAGGGGTGTTGGAACCAGATCTAGGGTTTCAGGGTTAGATCTTGAAACTTTTTCAAGATCATACAGCGGAAGACTAAAATAAATTAAAATTTATTTTCTAAAATCAGAGAATCCCTAGATCTAAGATCCTATTACATGATTATTACATAGCATTAAATCAGAAATTAAAATATATAAATATAGCATGAACTACATGTTGATCATATCAACATGTTTTTATACCACATCTAATATATGTATTAAACAATAGATCAGATCTATTACCTTGCAAGTTAGATGCTCTAACCTCGCTGATCCAGGCTTAAGGATGATGTTTCAAGCCGCACACGCGTCCGGCCTCTAGGAGTCATCCACACGAGCCCACGAATCTCGATCAGAAGTCCTGCTTCAGGAAATCAGCACAGTATGCTAGTACTGCGCTGATCCTTCTTTGATGGTTGATCAGGTGCTTTCTTCTTCTTGATTTGGACTCTTCCAAAGATGGAAAGTAGAAGGAGGAGTTTCAGATCTGAGACGCTCTCAGGAAACTCAAGATGGAGGGAGGAAAGATATGAAAACAAAAACCCTAGAAGAAGACCCTCTTCTTCTTCACGTTTTTCTCTCTAAACACCCTAACTTGCATCTTTTATATCTCCACGACCCAAAGGTATTTCTCTCTGATTTTTAGATGAAACAAAGGTCTCTCAAATCTCTGACTTCTCCTAAAATTTCAAGAAGAAAATTATCTTATATAGAGAGATATGATAGAGTCCTTGTCTAGGTCAAACACCTAGTCAAGGCTTATCCAAACATGGCAAGTTAAGGGATGCCCAACTCTTGAGCACCTCCTCCATATTTTCATGCATGGATCACCAGAAAAGGGTGCATAATATAAACCCTAAAAGCCATGAAAATTCTAAAAAAAATTTGCATAAATTCGGTGCAAAATTGAAAGAGTTTTGGATTTCTAAAACTCTATCTCATAGAATTCAAAATCCAAACTTATTCCTTTTAGATTTGATCCAAACCACCTTCCATGTAAGAAAGAAGAGAAGAGACCTTTTGTGAACGTAGGAGAGATCTGGGAGAGGGCTTTTGTCGCACAAAATAAGTGGAGATTGGCATTGAATTAAGAGAGAGGGCGTGGAGAAGGCTTATGTGGCGCAAGGTGGAATCCTAGTCTTACTAGGATTCTGTTTGATGACTTGTTTTAATTTGGTTTTCCAAACCAAATCAAATCAAAATTAGATCAATCCAATTAAAATAAGTCTTAACCCAATTAAGAACTTAATTTAATTATATTAAATTAGATTTAAATCTGATTTAATTTTCTAATCAAATTAGAAATTAGATTGACCCAAGTCCTAGTTGAACTAGGACTAGTTTTTCCTTGCACTTGGCTTATCCAATAAACTAATTGGACTTGATCCAATCAAGCCCAAACCAAATCTAATTAAATCATATTTAATTAGACTTAATCTCAGCCCATTGGCTTAATCAAATTAAGCCAATTAGCAATCAAATTGCTAATCGATCCTCCTGCAACACTTGTACTGGGTTAAATGTCAATCGTATTGATCATTTAACCCTAGAACGATTCTTAATCATTGATCAACCATCCGATCGGATCATGAACTCTAATGTGTGTGACCTCATAGGTTCGAACCTACGCCGGTAGTATAGAAATAAATTTCTATACCAATCGAAGTGACCATCTAGCAATGGTACCCGATGACCGGATAGGTCGAATGTGTAGAACAACATCCTTAGAACCCATGCGGATATAGTTTTCATATAATTCATCCCCTTGACCAAAATGATCATAGGACACCCCAGAGTTTAACTGTCAACTCTGATCAGGTTGTCCACATTGTATTTTAAAATATCAAATCCATCTGATGGATTACCCTGGCCAAGATTTTGCTAAATTGAAATACAGCGACTCATTCTTCTCCAACTCTTGGAGTGGTCAATCCCATCTTGATCACACTCTGACTTCGCAAGTACTTGACTGTGCCCAGAAGCCTTCCGTCTCTGAATTAAAAATTCAGTTAGTCCAGTACCAAAGCACAGTGAGTTGCTTGCAAGTCACTGAGACGATCTCAGGTCTAAGGGACACTTATACCTATATCCCATCAGAGACATTCTCGACAGTAGAATGCTCTGGAGTTGGTCACGTTCAATGATGATGTACCCTTATATCTCACCTGTATGCCATACCAGTGTCTCCACACTCCTTGGTTAAGAGGACAACCAACCCATATGGCCTACAGCGACCTATGCTCGATAGAAGCTGTCATCCTTATTAACAACCTATCATTTGGTCGTGAACAGTTTTAAGGACTAATCGATAAATCCTCTCTTTATCGAACTTAAATAGTCCTAAGGACTTCATCATAACAACAGAGTTCATTAGAAGATGAAAGCTTATGATGAAGATGCTAAATATATTTTATTTATTAACAAATCAATTACAATACTTGGTTGCTCAACCGTCAACAGCTTGACGATTGGCTTTTTGGGACACATTTCCCAACAACTCCCACTTGTCCTAAAGCCACTCGGCACAGTATCTAATACCCATCTTCGACTTGTGGTTGTCGAACTCCTTTATTTCCAGGGCTTTAGTGAAGGGGTCGGCCAGGTTCTCCTTTCCGTCGATCTTCTGAAGGTCGACGTCACCTCGATCCACGATCTTTCAGACCAGGTGGAAGCGGCGCAAGATGTGCTTCGTCCGCTGATGTGCTTCGTCCGCTGATGTGCTTTAGGTTCCTTCACCTGAGCTATGGCACCAGTGCTGTCGCAGTAGAGCAGGATCGGACCATCGAGGGAGGGTGCTACTCCGAGCTCAGTGATGGATTTTCTCAGCCACACAGCTTCCTTTGCAGCATCCGATGCTGCAATGTACTCCACTTCACAAACAGAGTCCGCCATAGTATGCTGCTTGGAACTCTTCCAGCAGATGGCTCCACCATTCAGAGTAAAGATATAATTCGACATGCTCCTGCTGTCATCATGGTCAGATTGAAAGCTAGAGTCTGTGAACCCCACAAGTTTCAGATCTGACTCACCATAAACCAACCATTGGTCCTTAGTATTTCTCAAATACTTAAGGATGGCTTTAACCACTTTCCAGTGATTTTCTCCAGGATTAGATTGGTATCTACTCACTCTCCTAGTGAGTATGCCACATCTTATCTTGTACATGTCATGGCGTACATGATAGAGCATATGGGACTTTACTCATACGCTCTCTCTCTTCAGGAGTTGTCGGACAATCCTTCTTAGAGAGAGAAATTCCATGGCCTATCGGTAGATAGCCCTTCTTGGAATTCTCCATGCTGAACCTCTTCAGCACAGTGTCTATATACATGGACTGGGATAACCCAAGCATCCTTTTAGATCTATCCCTATAGATCTTCATCCCTAGGATGTAGGATGCTTCACCCAAGTCCTTCATGGAGAACTGTGATGACAACCAAACTTTTATTCCCTGTAGTGCGGAGATGTCATTCCTGATTAAGAGAATATCATCCATGTACAAGACAAGGAATACCACAACTGGACCATTTGCCCATTTATAGATGCAGGGCTCTTCTCCATTCTTAATGAAGCCATACGTTTTGATCACCTTATCAAAACGCATGTTCCAACTCCGAGAAGCTTGCTTCAATCCATAAATGGATCTCTGAAGCTTGCACACCTTGGACTCATCTGTGGATGTAAACCCCTCAGGTTGTATCATATACACCTCTTTGGTCAGCTCTCTATTCAGGAAGGCTATCTTTACATCCATCTGTCAGATCTCATAATCCAGATGGGCAGCTATTGCAAGCATTATCCGAATGGATTTGAGCATTGCCACAGGGGAAAACATCTCGTCATAGTCAATACCATAATGCTGACGATACCCCTTGGCGACCAGACGGGCTTTATAGGTCTCCATCTTTCCGTCTGCGCCCCTCTTCCTTTTGAAGACCCATTTACACCCAATGGGTTTAACCCCTTCAGGTGGGTCAACCAATGTCCATACATCGTTGACCTTCATGGACTCCATTTCGAATTTCATGGCTTCAAGCCATTTCTCGGAATCAGATCTCTGCATTGCATCCATATAGGTGATCGGATCCTCATTATTCTCATCAAGTTCGATGGGATCACCATCCCGGATCAAAAAACCGTAGTATCTGTCCGACTGACGCGGTACTCTACCGAATCGCCTTAATGGTGCAGGTACATTGGGCTCCAGATATGATCTAATCATATCAGACTCAGGTTCAGCTATTGGTGTCGGTCCTTCTACCTGTTGAACTTCATCAAGTTCAATCTTAGAGGCAACGGTTCCTTCACCAAGGAACTTCTTTTCTAAAAAGATTATCTTAAGGCTGACGAACACCTTTTATTCATCAGCATGGTAGAAAAAATATCCTTTTGTCTCTTTGGGGTACCCTATGAATGAGCATTTGTCAGACCTAGGTCCAAGTTTGTCTGTGACTAATCGTTTGACATAGGCCGGGCACCCCCAGATCCTAAGATGTGAAAGTGCTGGCTTACGTCCCATCCATATCTCATATGGAGTCTTAATTACAGACTTACTTGGAACCCTATTTAATAGATAACAGGCCGATTCGAGTGCATATCCCCAGAAGGATATCGGCAAGCTAGCAAAATCCATCATGGATCGGACCATGTCTAACAGAGTCCGATTCCTCCTTTCAGACACACCATTATGCTGTGGTGTTCCTGGAGGAGTCCATTGGGAGAGAATCCCATTCTCTCCTAGATATGTGAGAAACTCACTAGAAAGGTATTCTCCTCCTCGATCAGATCGAAGAGTTTTAATACTCTTCTCAGTTTATTTTTCTACTTCACTTCGGAATCGTTTGAACATTTCAAATGAATCCGACTTATGTTTCATCAGATAGACATATCCATATCGGGATAGGTCATCCATGAAAGTTATGAAGTAAAAATATCCACCTCTAGCACTGGTGCTCATAGGCCCGCATACATCAGTATGTACTAGGCCCAAGAGCTCAGTAGCTCTCTCACCTTTTTCAGTAAAAGGTGACTTGGTCATTTTACCAAGAAGACAGGACTCACAGGTTGGAAGTGATTCACAATCACTGACTTCGAGGATTCCCTCTTGAGTCAACCTGTTTATTCTGTTCTTGTTTATACGACCTAGCCTACAGTGCCATAAGTAGATACTATCTAATCTAGGGTGCTTGCCAGTAGAATAGACTCTTATCAACCTTGATCTTTTTGGTCTGGCTCTACACTGATGTCCCAGCCTGAACTTGCACCTTCTTCACTTTCTTCTTCTTGTTCTTCTTTCCTTTCTCAAAGGGTCGAGAACCAGAAGACGAACCTCCCACTGAGTTCACCGACTCCTTGAGGAGTTGGTGATCCTTCTCAAAGTTCTGAAGCAACCCCAGTAATCCGTGGTAGTTTACTTCAGGCTTTGTCATTCTATAATGAGTGAGGAATAGGAGATAAGACTTGGGTAGCGAGTTCAGTATTGCATCTTTCCCAAGCTGCTCATGGAAGGGAAAGCCGAGCTTGCTCAATCGTTCCATCAGCTCGATCATGTACAATACATGATCAGTGACAGAGGCACCATCCCACATTTTGACGTTGAAGATGGCACAACTAGTCTTGTGCCTCTCTACGTCATCGGGTGTGCCAAAGGCATCCTCCAACACTTGAAGCATGTCCTTTGGTTGAGCCATCTCGAATCTGTGACTGAACTCGTCGCTCATGGCAGCCAGCATGATACAGCGCACCATGGTCCGGTCACTGAGCCACTTCTGGTAAGTGTCTCTAACTGTTCCACGTGCATTGACAGTTGGCTCCTCAGGTGCAGGATCCATTATCACATATAGGATCCGTTCATGCTCCAGGACTATCTTCAACGATACCAGCTATCGAAGTTGGGTCCCACCAACTTATCATTGTCCAACAATGATCGGAGCGATAGGGAAGTGGCCATATTTGCACAAAGGAGAACCATAACCTAATTAGTAATTGATTCATTAAACCTAAAGATTTGAACTTTAATCAAAAGGTTTCTCCCACTATTTTATTTGAATTGGTAGCCTCTACCTCCAATTCGAAGAATTATCCTAATTCCTTAGCGGGTACTAGAATCCACTTAGACTGCACACAAGCCCAACTTTGGTTGGCCAACCCATGTACATCTAAGGGTAGGTTCATAACCAATTGTTTCTCTAAACAATTTCTAGTAATTTTAATTTTGCCCCAGAAACCTAATCAGTAGGCTTTGGCCTCCACTGTAAGGATCCGGTTAGGTCCAACCATTAACATGATCATACTTGGTGTATCTAACCAATGAATGATTAAGCCCAACTTTGGTTGGCTCACCTAACCACCATTAGAGAGACACTTCCAAGTCGTCATATGATGAGTGATAATTCCATTAGTCAACAAGCACCAGGCTTTTGGGTCTGCAATGATTATTGAGTTAATGGACTCATTATCAAACACCTTAATGGGAGGCTATGACTCAGTTATCTCCATAACTTTATCATTTTAAGGACCTAATAATTTTAGAGGATTTAAATAATATAGAGGATGAGGTCAGATGAACCAGCTTATCATGATCCTCCCACTGGCTTCACCAAGTCAGCTTAAGGGAGACCATTAAAAGGGCTGGTCTAGGAGCACCTAAATCAGTCACACTAATTTACCTAGCTGACATGGGTCAGCTCGAATAGTCAAGTGATCCAATCAAAACATAATTTTACCAAGAGGCCAGGTAAGTTCGATCAGTGGGAGGGTCTGCCAAAGCTTGCCTTAGACACCATCAGAAATGACCAGGTAAGCGGGCTCCCAATTAAAAACCACCGGTCTGATTTACCTTAGACACCAATTGGTTTAATTAGTTTTGATTAGATCAGCCTAATAGTTCGTGCTAGACTGCTTAGCCAAGAATCAAGTCCATTTGGTTCTCGTTAAAGACATGGACTTGACCAACTACAACTATTGTAATTGATCTAGAGAATCTTTGACCTAATCTAAGACAACAATTGATTAGATTTAGTCAATTCTCTAATTAAGTCCATCTTTAATCTAACCATAGGTCTAACCTAATTAATGGACCTAATTCTCACTAACCCATTAACCCAATGTGTTATGGTTTGTATCTTAGGTTCTTCAATTCACAATCCTAGAACCTAATCAAACAACTTCTTAATTCTTAATTAAGTTTTGGGCTGAGGGTTGGGTTCGGCTTTTTAAAAAATAATTTTCATATTTGTAAAATAATTTTACAATATGATTCTACCAACCATATTGCATGTTTGATTCATAATCAAGATGCAAGTGAAATAAACATGAAACTACTTTAGATCTAATCTAAACAAGTTCATGTAATTGAAATAATTTCAACTTTAAACAATTTCTTTGCACAAAAATTATTAACAAAGAGATTTTATTTCAGATTTAAATATCTTTTAAATCTAATAAATTATAAATTTAATTTAGATCATATCTAACACATTTATGATTAAAGATAGATCTACACAAACTAGGACAACCTTTGCACTGTAAGGGGTAAACCTTACAGCAGGACAACCTTGCAGTTTGTGATTGATCTAAAATTTTAATTTTAGATTTAATAATCAGATTATAAATTAGATCTAATCTAAAAAATAATCTAAGCATGTACAAATAATCATGTAATAAAGAACCTAGGCTCTGATACCAATTGTTGGAACCAGATCTAAGGTTTCAGGGTTAGATCTTGAAACTTTTTCAAGATCATACAGCGGAAGACTAAAATAAATCAAAATTTATTTTCTAAAATTAGAGAATTCTTAGATCTAAGATCCTATTATATGATTATTACATAGCATTAAATCAGAAATTAAAATATATAAATATAGCATGAACTACATGTTGATCATATCAACATATTTTTATACCACATCTAATGTATGTATTAAACAATAGATCAGATCTATTACCTTGCAAGTTAGATGCTCTAACCTCACTGATCCGGGCTTAAGGATGATATTTCAAGCCGCACACACAGCCGGCCTCTAGGAGTCATCCACACGAGCCCACGAATCTCGATCAGAAGTCCTGCTTCAGGAAATCAGCACAGTATGCTAGTACTGCGCTGATCCTTCTTTGATGGTTGATCAGGTGCCTCCTTCTTCTTGATTTGGACTCTTCCAAAGATGAAAAGTAGAAGGAGGAGTTTCAGATCTGAGACGCTCTCAGAAAACTCAAGATGGAGGGAGGAAAGATATGAAAACAAAAACCCTAGAAGAAGACCCTCTTCTTCTTCACGTTTTTCTCTCTAAACACCCTAACTTGCATCTTTTATATCTCCATGACCCAAAGGTATTTCTCTCTAATTTTTAGTTGGCACAAAGGTCTCTCAATTATCTGACTTCTCCTAAAATTTTACAAAGAAACTCATCTTATATAGAAAGATATGATAGAGTCTTTGTCTAGGTCAAACACCTAGTCAAGGCTTATCCAAACATGGCAAGTTAAGGGACGCCCAACTCTTGAGCACCTCCTCCATATTTTCATGTATGGATCACCAGCAAAGGGTGCACAATATAAACCCTAAAAGTCACAAAAATTCCAAAAAAAATTTGGATAAATTCGATGCAAAATTGAAAGAGTTTTGGATTTCTAAAACTCTATCTCATAGAATTCGAAATCCAAACTTATTCCTTTTAGATTTGATCCAAACCACCTTCCATGTAAGAAAGAAGAGAAGAGACCTTTTGTGAACGTGGGAGAGATCTGGGAGAGGGCTTTTGTCGCACAAAATAAGTGGAGATTGGCATTGAATTAAGAGAGAGGGTGTGGAGAAGGCTTATGTGGCGCAAGGTGGAATCCTAGTCTTACTAGGATTCTGTCTGATGACTTGTTTTAATTTGGTTTTCCAAACCAAATCAAATCAAAATTAGATCAACCTAATTAAAATAGGTCTTAATCCAATTAAGAACTTAATTTAATCAGATTAAATTAGATTTAAATCTGATTTAATTTTTTAATCAAATTAGAAATTAGATTGACCCAAGTCCTAGTTGAACTAGGACTAGTTTTTCCTTGCACTTGGCTTATCCAATAAACTAATTGGACTTGATCCAATCAAGCCCAAACCAAATCTAATTAAATCATATTTAATTAGACTTAATCGCAGCCCATTGGCTTAATCAAATTAAGCCAATTAGCAATCAAATTGCTAATCGATCCTCCTGCAATACTTGTATTGGGTTAAATGTCAATCGTATTGATCATTTAACCCTAGAACGATTCTTAATCATTGATCAACCATCCGATCGGATCATGAACTCTAATGTGTGTGACCTCATAGGTCCGAACCTAAGCCGGTAGCATAGGAATAAATTCCTATACCAATCGAAGTGACCATCTAGCAATGGTACCCGACGACCGGATAGGTCGAATGTGTAGAACAACATCCTTAGAACCCATGCGGATATAGTTTTCATATAATTCATCCCCTTGACCAAAATGATCATAGGACACCCCAGAATTCAACTGTCAACTCTGATCAGGTTGTCCACATTGTATTTCAAAATATCAAATCCATCTGATGGATTACCCTGGCCAAGGTTTTGTTAAATTGAAATACAGCGACTCATTCTTCTCCAACTCTTGGAGTGGTCAATCCCATCTCGATCATACTCTGACTTCGCAAGTACTTGACTGTTCCCAGAAGCCTTCCGTCCCTGAATTAGAAATTCAGTTAGTCCAGTACCAAAGCACAGTGAGTTGCTTACAAGTCACTGAGACGATCTCAGGTCTAAGGGACACTTATACCTATATCCCATCAGAGACATTCTCGGCAGCAGAATGCTCTGGAGTTGGTCACGTTCAATGACGATGTATCCTTACATCTCACCTGTATGCCATACCAGTGTCTCCACACTCCTTGGTTAAGAGGACAACCAACCCATATGGCCTACAGCGACCTATGCTCGATAGAAGCTGTCATCCTTATTAACAGCCTATCATTTGGTCGTGAACAGTTTTAAGGACTAATCGATAAATTCTCTCTTTATCAAACTTAAATAGTCCTAAGGACTTCATCATAACAACGGAGTTCATTAGAAGATGAAAGCTTTTGATGAAGATGCCAAATATATTTTATTTATTAACAAATCAATTACAATACTTGGTTGCTCAACCGTCAACAGCTTGACGATTGGCTTTTTGGGACACATTTCCCAACAAGGGGTCCATCTGGCGATGATGGGTGCAGGCACAAAAGCTGAGGGTTGGGGGGACGGTGGTAGGGGTTAGGGGGATGGTGGCGTCTCGGAGTAGATTCGGGTGCTGTGGGGTTGGGGGGATGATGGCACAGACGGTCGAGTGCCTGGAGGGCGGAGGGGGTTGCAGGGGACTGGGGGGCCAGAGGGTGGAGTGGGTTTCGTGGGGTGGGGGTGGGCGGTCGAGGGCGACACTAGGGCTGGGGGGTCAGAGGGTGGAGGGGGTGGCACGACGTGTGGGGTGAGGCCGTGGGTGGCACGCTGGAGGGGGGTGGATATGGGTTAGCCGCCGATGGAGGAAGGTCGGTCGGGGCAAGGAGAGAGGAAGGGAAAGGAGAAATGGAAGAAAAAAAGAAAAAAAAGTAAAAAAATAATAAAATATTAATCAAATATTTTATTATTTGATTAATAATAAAATAATTTTTTTTATAATTTAATGTATATTTTTTTGCTTGTTATAATTTAATACATATTTTTATAATTTAATGCATATAAAATATTGTGATTATGATTTAATGTTTTAACTAGGATTAGCCAAATCCTTCAGTAAATTTTTGTCCGATCTGAAATTCGGATCGGGATTCGGATCATAATTCGAATTAGATCGAGGTCAGAATTCGGGTCGAGATTTCGATCCAGGTTGGGATTCAGATCGGGATCTGATCAGGATCCAAGTTGGGATTCGGGTCGAATTCAGCTACATCTCTCTATTTTCATAGAGAGATGCATAGTAGTGATTTAATGTATGCATTGATGTAACCTTAGACTTCCATTTAAGAGTCGATACAGGATCCCTAAAATGGACTTTTTGAACTGCTCTTGAATATCCTGTTTGGGTAGTTCAAAAATGCATCAATTTTTTATTATTGTCATGGTATTTTTTATTCTATTATAAAAATTCCATCGCAGTTATCTCATTTGTTCTTCGAGTACATATTAGATGTGGTTAAAATATGATCCATCTATATCGTGGGGGGTTGGAGAGGGCGGCGGCGCCATGGAAGCGAGGGTCGCGGGGGCCGAGTTCGGGCGACGCAGGATGGGTGACAGTGTCAGTGCCGCAGGAGCGGAGGTCACAGGGGCCAAGTTCGGGTGGTGGAGGGTGGGTGACGGCAGCGGCTCCACGGAAGCGAAGGTCTCGAGGGTCAAGTTCGGATGGCATGGGGTGGGTGACGGAAGTGGCGCCGCAGGAGAGGGGGTCGCGGGGGCTGAGTCCGGATGGCACGGGGTGGGTGACGGCACCGGCACTGCTAGAGCAGGGGTCGCAGAGGTCGAGTGCGGGCGGTGGGGGGTGGGTGACGGCGATGGCACCACGAGGGGTGGGTCAGGTCGCAGGTGGATGATGTTTAGGAAAAAAGTAATTTTTAAAAAAAAAATAGGATAAAATATATTTAAGAAAAAAATAATTGTTAGGGAAAAAATGTTTAGGAAAAAAATATTTAAAAAATATATATTTTTAGATAAAATAATATTTTAAGAAAAGAAATAAAAAATTATTTATTATATATATAAAAGTTAAAATGCAGATTGGATCGGGGTCGGGGGAGAGGGAGGTTAATCAACTGAACCCAATCGGATCGGCTCTGAGCTAGGCCAAATGTCTGCTTGAGTCTAGGCAGATGGCCAAATGAACCTTATTTTTTTGGCTGGAGCCCAACCTAAATGGTTTAGGGCTGAGTCTGAAGCCCGGCCTGATGGGCCTCTTGGTAGCCCGACCCACATCTAGCCTTATCTGTGGGATTGTCTCCACGGTGCTGCTTTTAGTGAATTTGGAAGATGAGGGAGAGGGAGCGGAGGATATTCGATGTGAGATTGAATTTCATGTTATTATTTTACGTTAATAGTATTTTGCATGCTCAACTACTTATAGTTTATTTTATATTTATTCCATAAATTTTTTAGTATTACTGCTGAAATTTATAAATTTTTTATTATTCCACTAGCACAATGCACATTGCTTTTGCTTATTACTATTTAATTATTTTGTGTGCTATTTTATATACTTTTACTTATTATAATTAAATATAAAAATATTTTTATTTTAAAAAAAATTATTAAAATTTTTAATGAAAAAATTTTAATGCAGAGTTACTCTTTTTGATAAATTAGAAATCTATCTCTGAATGTATGTTCAGAGATGGTAGTTAAATTGTATTAAGCTATAGATTTTTATTCAAGAGTTGATCTTGATCGAGATCGACTCTTAGATGTCTCATATTTAGATTTTTTAAAAAAATAATAATTTTATTATTGTTAATAGTTGATATTTTATTTCATTATGTGGTAGTCAGTAGTTATCTGTCTACTGTTCTTCGGGTATATAGTGGATAGGATGCGTAGGCACCATATTCACATCATATACTTGAAGAATCATGAAGAGATACTGTCAAAATTTTTATAATAATAAAATAAATATCGACTAATAATAATAATAATAAGATTATTATATTTTTGAAAAAGATAGGACCATACCTATTAGTAATGATTTGAAATAGATAGGATCATGTATTTTTACTTCATTAAATTAATGGAAGGAGATTTTTTGTGTTACTGTTTAATCTGTATTCTTTAATGCATGTTGTTTTGTACAAAATGATCCGTGTCTGGATTCGAATCAGGATTTGATCCAGAATTTTGGTCGGGATTCAGTCCAAAATCTGGAACGAAATCTGATTCAGATGAATATCACTAAAAATTTCTTTGTTATTAATGGTTTTTGTGTTTGTTGTTAGATGGATATCAACAAAAGTTGGATGAATGTTAGAGATATTTTTTTATCTGAATATCGAAAAGATGTTTGAGATTTTATTGAGTTTACACGATATAAGGCTGACAGTGCTAGTCAGATAAAGTGTCCATGCAAGAGATATGTCAATATGGTATATTGTCACATAATACTTGTTGAGGAGCATCTGCTACGTTATAGTATGGACAAGAAGTATACTCACTGGATATGGCACAGGGAGGATGATTTGAATGAAGTTGTGTGCGACAATAACGATACTAAAGATGATAATGATGTTGCTGAACTTGTCGAATATGATAGTATAGGAGAATTATTGGATGATTTATATCAAGATATTTGTTCAAATGTATGCATGAGTACTAGTGCATTTGAAGGCAATTCTGATCATGAACATAATATCTGATTTGAGGTAGAAGGGACTTTTGAACAGTTTGCAAAGCTTGTAAGAGATGCATAAAAGCCACTTTATCTAAATTATGCAAAGTTCTTCAAATTAGAATTTTTGATAAAATTATTTTATATTAAAATTGTGAACCGATGGAGTTAGAAGTCATTTGATCAAAATTTAACATTGATTAAAGTAGCTCTTTCCGATAGAAAGAGACTTCTGAAATCATATTCTAAAATAAAAATATATATGCAAGAATTGAGACTTGACTATATTCCTATACATGCCTGCAAAAATGATTGTATGTTATTTTATAAAGATAACGAACAGACAACTGAATGTCCAAAATACGGTGAGCCTAGGTACAAAACTGATAACAAAAAAAGAAAGAAGATATCTCAAAAGATTTTGAGATATTTTTCATTAATTTCAAGACTTCAAAGGTTGTATATATCCATAAAGAAAGTTAAAGAACTGAGATGGCATCATGAGTAGCGAGTTTCTGAGGAGAATATACTTAGCCACTCGGCTGACTCCATAGTGTGAAAAGACTTCGATGCAAAGCATCCACACTTTGCGAGTGACCCGCACAATATTCGGCTTGGTCTAGCAATAAATGGATTTAATCTCTTTGACAATTTGAGTACTTCCTACAGCATGTGGCCGATGATGCTAGTTGTATATAATGTGTCACCTTGAAAGTGTATGAAAGAATAATTTATTTTTATGTTACTATTAATTTCGGATTCGAAAGTATCAGGTAATAAAATTGATGTATATCCATGATCGTTAATCGATGATCTAAAGGAACTATGGAAAAAAAAAAAGTATAAACATATAATTTTGTGAGTCAAAAAAATTTTAAGTTGCATGCTTCGATTTTATGGACCATAAATAATTTTTCTGCATATGAAAACTTATTTAAGTGAAGTACCAAAGGATATCTAGCTTGTCCAATATGCAACAAGGATGCATCCTCCTTACATTTAAATCATAGACGAAAAATATGCTTCATGGATCATCAGTGGTTTCTACCTGATAATCACTCTTGGAGGATCCGTTACAATCAATACTTTGATGGTAAGTCTGACCGACGTTCGCCACCTTAGGAGTTAAGTGAAGCAGAAGTTTTAGAATAACTTGAAGTCATTGGAAACATTCAATTTGGGAAAACATCGAGTACTCGTAAGTGGAAGCGTACTGAAGCTGAGCTGAATTGGATGAAGCAAAATATTTTTTTCAAACTATCATATTGGAAGCAGCTAGTACTTCATCATAATCTAGATGTAATGCACATTGAGAAGAATATTTGTAATAATATCATCAGTACAATATTGAACATCTCAGAAAAAATAAAAGATAGTACAAAAACTCACCTTGATTTATAAGAAATGAGAATATGATCGGAGTTGCATTTAGTTCATCGAGATGATAGATTTTTTATGCCACCTACATGTTATTCATTGTTTGGCGAGAAAAAGAAGAGTTTTTATGGATGGTTCAAAATTGTAAAGTTTTCTGATGTTTACACTTCAAATGTATCGCGGTGTATTAGAAATAATGACGGCCATATCTCTAGCATGAAAAATCATGACTCCCATGTGATGATGCAATGCTTGCTTCCTGTGGTCATGCATGGCTATTTGGACAGTGATGTTCAAACTGCATTGATTGAGTTGGGAGTATTTTTTTGAGAACTGTGTTGTCAGAAATTAAAGAATAACTTGAGAAGTTTGAGCAGGATATCATGCTTATTCTTTTAAAGTTAGAAAAAAAAATTTTACCATTATTTTTTGATATTTTGGTGCACCTGGCTATTCATCTTTCAAAAAAAGCTCTTTTGGTTAGACTGGTATATTATCGATGGATGTATCCTATTGAAAGGTAAAAAAATTATACGTACTTTATCATATCAGTTATAAGATGTAAATGTATTTCTAAAATTTAAATTTATTCTTATTTATAGATTCTTATATATCCTAAAAAAGTATGTGCATAATAAAGTACGACCTGAAAGATCTATAGCAGAAGCATATGTAGCTATGGAGTGTGTCACATTCTACTTGATGTATCTTAACGATATTGAAACAAGATTCAATTGTACAGATCGTAATGCAGACCGTGAAAATGGTGACAATAAACCAATACTATCTATATTTAAACAAATAGTTCGACCCATTGATGGAAGGAGATATGAATTTATGGACGTAAATGAGCTATCTAAAGTATACTTCTATGTTCTAAATAATTATGAAAATATTGAAAATTTCATTGAGTAAGTACCATCTTAGCATACTGTTTAATGTTCTAAGTAATTTTTTTATATCAATATAAAATTAAAAATTATGATTTGTTGCAGTGAGCACAAGAGTATACTATCCAGAGAGAATAATATGGATGCTGATGATCGACATAGGAAAAGATTTGCAAAATGATTTGGAGATCTTATAAGTTGCACTAGTAATATATTATTTTTAATAATTATAAAAATAATTATTTGAACCAACATAATTTTTTATGTTATAGTGTAGATGAAATATAACTATTTCAATAACGAAGAGGGTGCAACCGATGAGTTGTATGATTTAGCATATGATCCCGATCGAAGGGTTAACCACTACACATCCTGTATCATTGGAGGAATGAGATTTCACACAAGAGAGCTTGAGATGCAACGATGGACCCAGAATAGTAGGATTGCTATGATAAGATATGAAAGAGAAGAAGACATTGAATATTACGGTGCACTGATAGATATTATAGAACTGAAGTATGGGTCCAGTAATTCTATATTTTTGTTTCAGTGTGAATGGTGGGATATTAGCAATAAAAAGATCGATATTCATATCGATCCATACTTTATCAGTGTAAACTTTGCATGAACATGATAAAAGAATGAGCCGTATACATTAGCAGCTCAAGCGAAACAAGTAATATATTTGAAGGATCTAAAGTATCAAAGTAATTGGCATGTCATACAAAGAATAGCACCTAGAGGCATATATGATATACTAACCTGACTAGAGATAGATAAAAATTCATATCTACATGAAGAGGAAGCTTTTTAAGAGGAAGAACAAATATTAACGAAGCTTCTTATTGATGAAAAACTTGTAATAGCTCCTTTGAATAGGACTGATCTGCCACCCAACGAAGTTGAAGCTGATTTTGTATTTAATCTTGATGAGTCAGAGGGCGACGATCAGTTCATAAATGATGATGAGATAAAAGATGATATATTAGTCGATTATTGTGATTCAGAGGAGGAGCTACACATCGAGGAAGATATAAATATGGATGAGTAGATCTATATTCTTCGTTGAAACTTCTCTTGTAATAATGGTATGTGATATAATTCTATTTATTAGAATATAATTTATTTTTCACTATTATTATTTAATATTATATTCATTTATATATCAAAAATTACAAGTATGGCATCAGGAGACAAACGACAATGTTCACATTCACAGCCTACCCTGAAGTCGAGATGCCTTCACCCATTTTCACTGTCACACTAGCAGAGTCATCAGAGGGTCCTGCACTATTAGATCCTAGTGAGGCAGGTCTAAGTGAGGTAGGTTCAAGTGGTATTATTATATTTTTTATATAATAAAATTTAATTTTTTTTATTGAGATAGCTATCATACTAATGATTTATTTATTATTGTTTCAGGCCAGTCTCCACCGGTGGTGAGGTGAGGGTGAGGTCCATTGAAGAACTTCGCTTTAGAGTATTGGAGATATGAGCACTCGAGACAATATCTCTATATTGAGATACCATCCGACTACACCAGACTTATTAGGAGATGGTGCGAGCTGTGGTAAATCGAGTTGGGTATCATATGCCGCAGCTATGCCCTCTTGATATCTTTCGATTGGCGTCATGTTATACGTGTTGAGAATAGTGTCCCAAAGCCAATCATCAGTCTGTTGACAGTTGTGCTCCTTTTTGTATTAGTATATGAATTATAAATAAATAAAAGTTATTTTGATACTTTTCATCATAAAATATTTCATCTTCTAATGAACTCCTGTGTTGTAGTGAAGTCTTTATGACTATTTAGACTCGACAAAGGAGGATTTGTCGTTTAGTCCTTAAACCTGTTCGTGATCAAATGATACGTTGTTACCAAAGATGACAATGTTTATCAAGCATAGATCGTTGTGTGCCATATGGGTTGGTTGTCCTCTTAACCAAGGAGTGTGGAGACACTGGTATGGCATACAGGTGAGATATAAGGGTACATCTGCACTGAACGTGACCGACTCCGGAGCTATTTCTGCTGTCAAAATTTGCTCCGATGGGATATGGGTATAATTGTCCCTCCGACCTGAGACCGCCACAGTGACTTGCAAGCAACTCACTGCACTTAGGCACTGGACTACCTGAATTTCTAATTCAGTGACGGAAGGATGCTGGGTGTAGTCAAGTACTTGACTTGTCGGTGCATGTGTCAAGATGGGATTGACCAGTCCAGTTCAGGAGCTGTGTACAATCGTGTTTCAATTTAGCAAAATCTTGGCCAGGGTAGTCCTAGTGAGGAGTCACAGGACTGTTTGAGTTGAGCACAATTTGGATGATCTAATCAGGGTTGACAGTTTAACCCTAAGTCATCCTAAACACAGGGGTCAAAAGAGATGAATTATATAGTAACCATATTCACGTAGGTTCTGAATATTGCGTTGTGACTATTCGAGCTATCCGGATGTCGGGTACCATTGCTAGATGGTCACTTTGATTAGTACAGGAATTGGTTCCTGTGCTACCGGCTTAGGTTCGAACCTGTGGGGTCACACACATTAGAGGTTCCTATCTGATCTGATGGCTGGTGAAAAATTCTAATGCTCATGGACTTTAAGTCCTACATATCTGAAACTCTATGATCGAGAATCAGGATTCTCTGATTACGAGTAACACATATTTTGGGTACCGGGATCAAGAGTCCCACTGGTTTGGGACTTTTTGATCAGAGTTTCATATCGATGGACTTTGATGCCTGATTGCCCATTGAATTTAGACTCAGTATTTATGAGAGATTTAATTAGTGATTTGATCGCTAATTAACTCAATTTAATTGAGTAAATTTTATGGATCAAGTCCAATTGAATTGGATTCATTTGGGTTTGACCCGATTAGGTTAAGTGTTGACCTAATCGCTAAAGTGTTTTGGTCACTGATTTAATCAGGGGTTGGACTTAGTCAATTCCTGATTTGATTAAAATTTTATTGAGCCTAATTAAGCCTAATTGTGTTGGGTTTAATTTAGTCTAATTGTGTTTAACCTATTTTAAATAAGGTTGGTTCAATTGGATTTCAAACCACCTTGACTAATCTCCCTGCACCACCTCACTTCACATGCACCCATTTGAATTCACGAGAAACGAGTTCTCATGAAATTTCTCCCATGCAGAAGCCATCCCACGCCCCTCCTTTGTGCACCATTTTGAATGGATAATGATAGGATTGGTTGGCCATTCAAATTCAAGGGATGTTTGAATTTGAATGGATAACAAATCTCTGCGCCCACCCTTTATTTTGTGCGCCCCTTCTTCCACACGAGAAAAAGTTTCTCGTGTAAAGTCTCCACGCACAAAGATGCCCACGCCCCTCTCTTCTCACGTGTTGAGTGGATAAGAATGAGTTGGTTGGCATTTGAATTCAAATTCGATTTGAATTCAAATGAGCAACCACTAATCTTTATCCTCTCACGTGGAGAAAATGCTGAAAAGATGCATTTTACACTATTTTTAAAAGGAAGAGAAGATAAGGCATGCGCTAATCTGATCCTAGAGAGAAGGGTGGCATGAGAAAGCTTTCCTGCATGAGAAAAGAAAAGAAAAGGAGAGAAAAGAAAGAAATAGAGTGGGCGTAAGTTTCTTCGGTGAGTACCCTAGGGTTTTGGCCTAGGGTTCGAGAAGTGAGAAGGTGAGCTACGAGTATCGTGAGCCCACCAAACTTCAGGAAGAGCTTCATCAACCTCTCAAGTATATTTACTGACGATCCAGAGCATCCAAAGAGTCGACAGATCAAGATCGAAGGAGTTCGTCAACATCGGCCGTCAAAAGGGTTCTGCAACGAACTAGTATTCATGAGGAGCCGATCAGATCGAGAGCTTCGTGTGGATGATCCACAGAGCTCAGACACACTGTGTGACTATATTGTGATGATCAGACCCTTCCGACGGTGATCAGATTGCGGTGATCAACTACCCGCATAAAGGTAATATGTTCTGAACACATAACAGTAAAATATTTACTGTACAGAATTCAAAATTTAAATTTAAATGTATGCTATTTATATCATATTTAGATCCTTATGTAGGGTTAATTTATGTTAATTAATTAGATTAATTAATTATTTTTACTGTAAAATTATAATTTTAAAAAAGTTTTAAAATTATCATTTTATCCCTGCTCTATTTTTTTCACAAATGGTATCAGAGCGGGTTCTAAAATATGATATATATTTGCATGCATAGATTAAATTATAATCTAAAAGTTTAAATTTAAAATTTGAAATTCAAAATTTAAAATTTAAATTTTAAAATTTATTAAAAATTCAAAATTCAAAAATTTAAAATTCAAAATTTGAATTTTGAATTTTAAAATTTGAAATTTGAAATTCAAAATTTAAAATTTAAAATTTTAAAATTCAAAATTTGAAATTTAAAATTTGAAATTTGTTTGAAATTTCAAATTTGAAATTCAAAATTTGAAATTCAAAAATTTAAAATTTAAATTTTGAAATTTATTTGAAATTTGAAATTCAAAATTTGAAATTTAAATTTTAAAATTGGTATATTTAGATATACTTTATCCAAGTAGCAAGTAGTCTAATTAGGTTGGTTACCATAGTCGTCCAGTCATAGGAGAAAAGTAGGGTTTAAAGGCCCTCTCCTCCCATTCGATGGGGTTCTCCTATGGCGGTAGGGGTACTGCTGTAATTATATCCCACGTAGACGAAGCAGCAAAAAGAATTAATTGTAAAGGTTCAATTATAAAATTTATCATGAATGTGTTAGATTAGATTTAAAAAAATATTCATAATTTATTTTGATTGAGTTATTTTCTGTTATGTAAATTAGCAATAGGATTGCTGTTTATGAAATGTGCTGATCTGTTTGTAAAATGAGTCAACACATTTGATGAATAAAAAATAAAATCTTTTAAATTTAAAAATTATTTTCAAAATGCCAAACCCTGACCCATCAGCCCAAATACTTAATTAAAAAAATTAAGTGTTGTCTAGTTGGTCTAGAATTATGAATTAAGACCTAAGACAATTGCATAAACTTATGGGTCAATGGGTTAGATAGATTAGGTCCATAATTGGGTTAGACCTAAGGTTAAGTTAAAGAAATGGACTAAATTAGAGTAATTGGTCAAATCTAATCAAAAGTTGAATTAGATTAGGTCAAGGACACTTTAGACTCAACTCCAATAGTTGTAGTTGAATGGGTCCATGTCTTTAACTAGATCAAGATGGACTTAATTCATGACTATGCGGTGGAACCCTATTTACTAAGTTGATCAAATTAAACTAATGAACTGGTTGGTGTCTAAGGTAAGTTCGGCAGTCTGACTAGTGATTTTTAAGTGGGAGCTACTCGCATTCATTCGATCTCTGATGAGTTAATGGCATATCCTCACCACTGATCTCACTTACCTGGCCAACCTGGTGAGTTAGGTTTTGATTAGATCACTTGATAATTATGGCTCACCCATATCATTAGGTAAATCAGTGTGACTGATTTAGGTGCTCCTAATGCCGGCTTTAATTAAATCTTTTTTAATCTGACTTGATGAAGTCAGTAGGAGGATTGAAATTAGCTGGTTAATTTCTTCTCTTCTATCCTTTCATAAAATTTTCAAAAATTATTAGGTCTCTAAAATGATTAATTATAGTGATAACTAAGTCATAGCCTCCCATTAAGTGAGTGATAATGAGTCTATTAGTTTAATAATCACTAGAGGCCCAAAGGCCTGGTGCTTATTGACTAATGGAATTATCATTCATAGTATGATAATTTAGTTAAGTCTTTCTGATGGTGGTCAGATTGGCCGGCCAAAGTCGGGCCTGATCATTTATTGGTCTGATTCACCAAATCAAGTCATGTTAATGGTTGGACCTAACCAGATCTTTTCAGTGGAGGCCAAAGCCTACTGATTAGGTTCTGGGGCAAAATTAATTACTAGAAGTTGTTTAGAGAAACAACTGGTTATGAACCTACCTATAGATGCCCATGGGTTGACCAACCAAAGTTGGGCTCGTGTGTGGTCTGTGTGGATTCTAGTACCCACTAAGGAATTAAAGTAATTTCTCGAATTGGAGATTGAGGCTACCAGTTCGTAAAAATACTGGAAAAAATTTTAGACTAAAGTCCAAGTCTTTAGTATTAATAATTTATATACTAATAAAGGTCTGGTTTTTCTTTATGCAGCTATGGCCACTACCCTGTTGCTCCGGTCATTATTAGATAATGACAAGCTCATGGGACCTAATTTTGATAGCTGGTATCGAAAATTGAAAATCATCCTTGAGCATGAGCAGATCCTTTATGTAGTAACGGATTTGGCACCTGAGGAGCCAGCCTCAAATGCTAGAGGGACGGTCCGAGACACTTACTAGAAGTGGCTCAACGACCGCACCACCATTCGGTGCATAATGCTGGCGACAATGAATGATGAGTTCAGCCGTAGGTTCGAGAATGTCCAGCCGCAGGAGATGCTTCAAATGTTGAACGACTCCTTTGGCACGCCTGACGATGTTGGAAGGCACAAAACTAGTTGTGCCATTTTTAATGCTCGGATGACGGATGGGGCCTCAGTCACCGATCATGTATTGTACATGATCGAAATGATTGAACGCCTAAGTAAACTGGGCTTTCCCTTGCACGAGCAGCTCGCTAAGGATGCGATCCTTAATTTTTTGCCCAAGTCCTTCCTCCCCTTCCTTACTCATTTTTGGATGACAAAGCCTGCAGTGAACTACCACGGCTTGTTGGAGTTGCTGCAGAACTTGAGAAGGATCACCAGCTCCATAAGGAGTCGATGAATTTTGTGGGAGGGTCTTCTTCTGGTCGTCGACCCTTTAAGAAAGGGAAGAAGAACAAGAAGAAGAAGAACAAGGAGGTGCAGCCGCATGCTGGGATGTCTGCACAGGGTCAGACCAAGAAGCGCAAGCCCGACCAGAGCTAGGCGGAGTACTTCTTTTACAAGAAGCAGGGGCACTGGAAGAGGAACTGTCCTCTATATATTACCTCTCTGGATCCGAACAGGCCGAAGAAGAAGCAAGGTAATTATATGATAACACCTTGCAACTTTTTCATTTGTGATACTACTGCCTGGGTATTGGATACCGGAAGCTCTTATCATATCTATAATTCGATGCAGGGTCTGCAGGTCAGTAGGAGATTTGATAAAGGCGAGAGGTTCCTGAACGTTGGAGATGGAAGCAAAGTTTTAGTTCTAGCTTTATGAATCATGAATCTTGTAATCAACTCTCGTAATATAATTCTGAGTGAATGTCACTATTATCCAAGTTTTTTATTAAATATTATTTTTGTAGGCCTTTTGGCCATGTACAGTTATGATTTTTAATAAAAAAAATATTTACAATATCATTTTGAATGATGTTACAATATTTGTTGGATAATTAAATAATAAAATTTACTTACTATCACAGCCTGTTAATGTGGTTCAAATCTCCATTAAACATCCTAGAATAGATAATGTGTCAGAAGTCTACCTTTGGCACTGTAGGCTAGGTCATATCAATAAGAACAGGATAAACAGGTTGGCTCAAAAAGGAATTCTTGAAGTTGGTGATTGTGAATCACTTCCAACCTGTGAGTTCTGTCTTTTTGAAAAGATGACCAAGTCACTTTTTACTGAAAAAGGTGAGCGAGCCAGTGAACTCTTGGGTCTGGTACATTCTGATGTATGTGGACCCATGAGCTCAAGTGCAAGAGGTGAATATTTCTACTTCATAACCTTCACAGATGAACTATCGAGGTATGGATATATCTACTTAATGAAGCATAAATCGGAGTCATTTGAAATGTTCAAACTATTCCAAAATGAGGTAGAAAAATAAACTAGGAAGTGTATTAAAACTCTTTGATCTGATCGAGGAGGTGAATACCTTTCTAATGAGTTTCTGACATATCTTGGGGAGAATGAGATTCTCTCTCAGTGGACACCTCTTGGAATACCACAACATAATGGTGTGTCTGAAAGGAGGAATCAGACCTTGTTGGACATGGTTCGATTCATGATGGGGTTTGCTGGTCTGTCAATCTCTCTCTGGGGATATGCGCTCGAATCGGCTTGTTACCTTCTAAATAGGGTTCTGAGTAAGTCTGTAACCAAAACACCATATGAGATATGGATAGGACGTAAGCCAGTACTCTCGCACCTTAGAGTTTGGGGGTGTCCGGCTTATGTTAAATATTTAATTACGGACAAGCTTGGACCTAGGTCTAACAAGTGTTATTTCATAGGGTACCCAAAAGAGACCAAAGGGTATTATTTCTACCTAGCTGATGAGCAAAAGATGTTTGTCAGTCTTAAGGTAATCTTTTTAGAAAAAGAGTTCCTTGGTGAAGGGACTGTTGCCTCTAAGGTCAAACTTGAGGAAGTTTGACAGGTGGAAAAACCGACACAAGTTGCAGAACTTGAACCGGATTTGGTTAGATCAAATTCGAAGCCCATTGTTCATGCACCCTTAAGGTGGTCTGGTAGAGTATCACGTCAACCGGACAGATACTATGGTTTCTTGGTCCGAGATGGTGATCCTGTCGAACTTGATGAAAACGATGAGGATCCGATCACCTATATGGATGCAATGCAGAGACCTGACTCTGAGAAATGGCTAGAGGTCATGAAATCCGAAATGAAGTCTATGAAGATCAACAATGTGTGAACATTGGTTGACCCACCCGAAGGAGTAAAACCCATAGGGTGTAAGTGGGTCTTCAAGAGGAAGAGGGGCGCAGACGGAAAGGTGGCGACCTATAAAGCCCATCTGGTTGCCAAGGGATATCGTCAACATTATGGTATAGACTATGATGAGATATTTTCTCCTGTGGCAATGCTCAAATCCATTCGGATTATGCTTGCGATAGCTGCCCATCTGGACTATAAAATCTGGCAGATGGATGTGAAGACAGCTTTCCTAAATGGAGAGCTGGACGAAGAGGTGTATATGATACAACCTGAAGGATTCACATCCACAGATGAGTCTAAGGTGTGCAGGATACAGAGGTCCATTTATGGACTTAAGCAGGCATCCCAGAGTTGGAACATACGTTTTGATAGGACGATCAAGATGTATGATTTTGTTAAGAACGAAGAAAAGTCCTACATTTATAAGTGGGCTAATGATCCAGTAGTGATATTTCTTGTATTGTATGTGGATGACATTCTCTTAATCGAGAATGATGTCCCTGCATTACAGGAAATAAAGATTTGGCTGGCGTCGTAGTTCTCCATGAAGGATCTGAGAGAAGCTTCCTACATCCTAGGGATGAGGATCTATAGGGATAGATCTAAAAGATTGCTTGGCTTATCCCAGTCCACGTACATTGATACTATGCTGAAAAAGTTCAGCATGGAGAATTTCAAGAAAAGCTATCTACCGATAGGCCATGAAATTTCTCTCTCAAAGAGGGATTGTCCGACAACACCTCAAGAGAGAGAGCGTATGAGTAAAATTTTATATGCTTCGATAGTGAGATCTATCATATACGTCATGACATGTACACGACCAGATGTGGCATACTCATTAGGGGTGTGAGTAGATACCAATCTGATCTAGGAGAGAATCACTGGAAGGTTGTTAAAACCATCTTAAAGTATTTGAGAAATACTAAAGACCAGTGGCTTATTTATGGTGAATCGAACTTGAGACTTATAGGGTTTACAGACTCTAATTTTCAGTCTGATCACAATGACAGCAAAAGTATGTCGGGATTTATTTTTATCCTTAATGGTGGGGCTGTCTGCTAGAAGAATTTCAAGTAGCACACTGTGGCTGATTCAGTTTGTGAGGCAGAGTATGTCGCTGCATCAGATGCTGCCAAAGAAGCGGTGTGGCTGAAAAAATTCATCACCGAGCTCGGAGTAGCACCCTCCCTTGTTGGTTCAATTCTGCTCTACTATGACAGCTCTGGAGCCATTGCTCAGGCGAAGGAACCGAAGGCACACCAGCAGATGAAGCATATTCTGCGCCGCTACCATCTCATCCGAAAAATCATGAATCGAGGTGACGTCGACCTTCAGAAGATCGACGGAAAGGAAAACCTAGCCGACCCATTCACTAAAGCCATTGCGGTGAAGGAGTTCGATGACTTCAAGTCGAAGATGGGTATTAGATACTGCACCGATTGACTTTAGGTCAAGTGGGAGATTGTTGGGAATAGTATCCCAAAGTCAATCGTCAACCTGTTGACGGTTGTGCTCTTTTTTGTATTAATATATGAATTATAAATAAATAAAAATTATTTTGATATTTTTCATCATAAAATGTTTCATCTTCTAATGAACTCCTGTGTTGTGGTCAAGTCCTTAGGACTATTTAGACTCGACAAAGGAGGATTTATCGTTTAGTCCTTAAACCTGTTCGTGACCAAATGATATGTTGTTACCAAGGACGACAATGTTTATCAAGCATAGGTCGTTGTATGCCATATGGGTTGGTTGTCCTCTTAACCAAGGAGTGTGGAGACACTGGTATGGCATATAGGTGAAATGTAAGGGTACATCTGCACTGAACATGACCGACTTCGGAGCTATTTCTGCTGTCAATATTTGCTCCAATGGGATATGGGTATAACTGCCCCTCCGACCTGAGACCGCCACAGTGATTTACAAGCAACTCACTGCACTTAGGCACTGGACTACCTGAATTTCTAATTTAGTAACGGAAGGATGCTGGGTGTAGTCAAGTACTTGACTTATCGGTGCGTGTGTCAAGATGGGATTGACCACTCCAGTTCAGAAGCTGTGTACAGTCGTATTTTAATTTAGCAAAATCTTGGCCAGGGTAGTCCTAGTGAGGAGTCATAGGACTGTTTGAGTTGAGCATGATTCGGATGATCTAATCAGGGTTGACAGTTTAACCCTGAGTCATCCTAAACACAGGGGTCAAAAGGGATTAATTATACAGTAACCATATTCACGTAGGTTCTGAATATTGTGATTACGACTATTCGACCTTTTCGGATGTCGAGTACCATTGCTAGATAGTCACTTCGATTAGTACAGGAATTGATTCCTATGCTACCGGCTTAGGTTCGAATCTGCAGGGTCACACACATTAGAGGTTCCTATCTGATCTGATGGCTGGTAAAGAGTCCTAATGCTTGTGGACTTTGAGTCCTACATGTCTGGGATTCTGTGATCGAGAATCAGGATTCTCTGATCACGAGTACCATATATTTTGGATATCGGGGTCAAGAGTCCCACTGGTTTGGGACTTTTTGATCAGGGTTTCATATCGATGGACTTTGATGCCCGATTGCCCATCGGATTTGGACTCAGTATTTATGAGAGGTTTAATTAATGATTTTATCGCTAATTAACTCAATTTGATTGAGTAATTATTTTTGAATCAAGTCCAATTGAATTGCATTCAGTTGGTTTTGACCCGATTAGGTTAAGTGTTGACCTAATTGCTAAGGTATTTTGGTCACTGATTTGATCAGGAGTTGGACTTAGTCAATTCCTTATTTGATTAGAATTTTATTAAGCCTAATTAAGCCTAATTGTGTTGGATTTAATTTAGTCTAATTGTGTCTAACCTATTTTAAATAAGGTTGGTTCAATTGGATTTCAAACCACCTTGACTAATCTCCCTGCGCCACCTCACTTCACATGCGCCCATTTGAATTCACGAGAAATGAGTTCTCGTGAATTTTCTCCCATGCAGAAGCCATCCCATGCCCCTCCTTTGTGCGTCATTTTGAATGGATAATGATAGGATTGGTTGGCCATTTAAATTCAAAGGATGTTTGAATTTGAATGGATAACAAATCTCTGTGCCCACCCTTTATTTTGTGCGCCCCTTCTTCCACATGAGAAAAGATTTCTCGTGTAAAGTCTCCACATAGAAAGATGCCCACGCCCCTCTCTTCTCATACATTGAGTGGATAAGAATGAGTTGGTTGGCATTTGAATTCAAATTCGATTTGAATTTAAATGAGCAACCACTTATCTTTATCCTCTCATGCGGAGAAAATGTTGAAAAGATGTGTTTTACACTATTTTTAAAAGGAAGAGAAGATAAGGCATGTGCTAATCTGATCCTAGAGAGAAGGGTGGCATGAGAAAGCTTTTCTGCGTGAGAAAAGAAAAGAAAAAGAGAGAAAAGAAAGAAACAGAGTGGGCACTAGTTTCTTCGGTGAGTACCTTAGGGTTTTGGCCTAGGATTCGAGAAGTGAGAAGGTGAGCTACGAGTATCGTGAGTCCACCAAACTTTAGGGAGAGCTTCATCAACCTCTCAAATACATCTGCTGATAATCCAGAGTATCCAAAGAGTCGACAGATCAAGATCGAAGGAGTTCGATCAACATCGGCGTCAAAAGGGTTCTGCGACGAACTAGCATTCGTGAGGAGCCGATCAGATCGGGAGCTTCGTGTGGATGATCCGCAAAGATCAGACACACTGTGTGGCTGCATTGCGATGATTAGACCCTCCCGACAGTGATCAGATTGCGGCGATCAACTACCCACACAAAGGTAATATGTTCTGAATACATAACAGTAAAATGTTTACTGTACAAAATTCAAAATTTAAATTTAAATACATGCTATTTATATCATATTTAGATCTTTATATAGAGTTAATTTATGTTAATTAATTAGATTAATTAATTATTTCTGCTATAAAATTATAATTTTGAAAAAGTTTTAAAATTATCGTTTTACCCCTGCACCATTTTTTCCACAATACAGGCTCAGAGAAAGATTTTTTATACCCAGTTATAGATAAAATAAGTTATACTGTAAATATTTAATTAGCACGGTATTCTTTTAATATTTGTTATTGGCAGGGTATATTTGATATTGTTGATTTTGAGGAGGATTGCGTGCGGCGAGCTGTGGATGCTCATTTATGCTTGAGTTTCAAGGAGTATCACCACCACATTCATCAACATTGGTACTATGTGATGCAGGACCATGGGATGGAGGCAGCACGACAGCAGTCATATGACAGCATTACTATGAATGATTGGGCTCTCGTATGTCGGTATTATGAGGATCTGGCATATCAGGTTACACATCCAAACTTCTTTTTTTTTAAGTTTAATGATTGAATCATTTATTCTTAAATTCAGTTTATTACCTACTAATTTGACTGCTAACTATACAGAGATGATATGTCTAGAACACCGCGAATCAGATAAGATAGATCGTGTCGCATTATGGGGGTTCGAGGTCGTTCGCTCATCATATGGGATGGTAAATAATTTCTAATTAGCATATTTTAATTCTATAACTATTTAAAATTTTTTTAATTAATTATTCTCAAATTGTAAAAAAATGTAGAGAGTGGTGAGCTCCTGGTAGGATCGATATCTACCAATGGACCCACCAGCGATAATCAGAGAAGTGGACGATGGAGAGTTAGAAGCTTTTTGTAAGTTTTTTTAATTATTTTTTTATTCACTATTTAATTTTTAGTACGAAATTAAAATAGCTATAACTTTAATTTTTAGGATCGTATGATAGGCATCAGATCCCAGTCTATCCCTGAGAGCTCGATCGCATCCACAGATGACGAGATCTGTGATTGGGTGCTTGATACAAAATCCTGCTATGTTAGGGGTCTAGGGCATGGGATCAATGTTCTCTTATCCTCATGCTCTTCAGGGCTAACATCCATACTGCCTACGTGCTCGGTCGTTAGAGATGTAGAGGCAGGCTACTGAGAATCGACAATGGGCTGAGCAGTGAGCTGATGAGTTGGCAGCACGTGTCGACGAGTACCAGCTGCTTCAGACCTAGATGATGGAGTGGATGGCGTAGATGGAATGGATGATGCAGCGGATGAGGCAGCAGTAGGCCGGTTCGAGCTCTTCCGAGCACTCTCCTTCCCCAATCCGTTCTCCTTCTGCGGATGCCGACACTTGATGGCCTATTTATGTTGCTTTTTATTTTTATTTTAGACCTTTTATAATTTTAATTTAATATAATAAAATGATAAAATTTATTTATAGATTTATTGTGTGAATTTTTTATCTTAATTTTATAGATTATAAATAAAAAAAATATTATAAATATAAATTAAAAATATATATATTTATAAATTATTTTAAAAAAATTATGTGTATATTTTTAGCAATGGAATTATTTTTGATAAAATTTTGATCTCCAAAAATCCTATTAGCGACGAAAACAATTGGTCGTAAATATTTTTTAATAAATTTAAAAATATTAAGATTTTATATTTAATTATTAACGATAAAAAATAGTTTTATCAGAACTAATTGCTAATTTAGTAGCGACAAAAATTTCAGTCGGCAATTGTTGTATTTGCGACGAAACTTTTACATCGCTAATATTTTTTTATAAATCTAAATTTTATAAAAAATTTTAATTAAATTAATAGCGATGAAAGTAGTTCATCGTAAATAATTTTTTAAATTATTTTTTATTAACGACGTAATAATTTGTTGCAAATTATTTTTTTTACAACAAAATTTTTTCCTCGCGAATAGTTTTTGAAAAAAGATATTTTAACGATGAAATTTTTTGATCGATATTATTGATTATTGATGGCGAAAAAATTTTTTCATTGTAAAAAATTATCAACGACGTCATTATTTACGATGAAATATTAATGATGATAATTTTTTATTAATAATTATTATCGAAGAAAATCTAATATTAGTGATAAATTTTTTACGTCACTAATATTCTATTCTATTGTAGCGTAATCTGGGTTAGCACAATAACGAAATGCTTTCTCCAGTTAAGAATTTATTACTGATTTAATTTGCCCCAGAAAAGACTTCAATATGCTGACATTATCGATCAGGTCATTTGTGAGAGTTAAATTTGTAGTCTAATAAATCACGTTTGACATTATATATTACTATCTAGAGTTACATTTTGAAACATTTTGTGCATTTAAAAATCTATTATATGTCAATATACTGACACCAAAACATTGAAATGCAACTGATGAACATAGAGCTGTTATTTAAATCAGTAGCATTTAATTCTTTTACACGCTTGTTATCAATTATTTTCCTGAAGTTAGCATTATGGTATGTCAGCATATTTGAACTCCATGTGTGTCTACCTCTGTTCTTTGTACTATATGATTGATTAATTTCAGTTTTTGTTGGGGGCAATGATGTTGATGCAGCATCGTTAGGGCTTGGGACCATGCAAGAAATCTGCTCGAGGTCAAACAAATAAAGCAGATCACTTCTTCTCGTGTATGTAGGCGATGTCTATGATATTTTAATTTTGAGATTTTCTTTTATTACGCGGCTTTATCTACAAACCACTCCGTATTGTATGCATTCTCGGACAGGAACTGCGGTCTGCCGTGAGTATCACGACGAAATCCCTTCCTCTAGCCTCAAAATTCTAAACTACTCCTGTATGCTTTGAGTTTGAGAGTAGTGCAAGAGAGTTGATGTTTCCAGCTATGGCTCAACCGTCCACGGGATTTCGGGAGCCCGGCGAAAGTTTTGTGCCTACTTCCAGCCCATCGACTATCCCAGCGTTAGGGTGTGGACAATTTTTTTCTTCCTTTTCAACTAGAATGAGCAGAAAGCTGTGCGAAATGGGGTGAAGGCGTGACTCAGTCCGTATTGGTGCCGCCGAACCATATATTTTTAGTTTCAGAGAATATTAACCATATAATTTGCAAAGCTGTTATTTTATTTATTACTGCATGCATGCATGCCTCTTTGCCTTGCCCTTGACGACCATTATTAATTAGAGCTTTTTTTTTTTTTGGTAAGACCATTATTAGAGGTTCAGCGTGGATCTTCAGAAGGTTACAGAAATCGGGCTCCGAACGGTGTGGTTGTCTGAAACCCATGAGAGCCGTCCCTCGGACACTTTGCCCTTTTGGGACTTGCCAGCGATACTGAAATCAACACTGAAACGAAGTTTTTGACCCGGTCCCGAGAACTGAAGCCTGTTGGGAGAAACATTCACCTTCACCCCTTGGGGTTCCTGGATCTCCGCCTTGTATACTTCATCAGGCTCCCCGACGTTCGTTACCGTCCGTGTGATGTTCCTCTCGGGCGTGGTGGAGTTCAAGGACACGGCAATCGAAGGGTAGTTCAGTTCTTCTGGAGTGATGCTGCCAACCGTGGCACACCGGACGGCAGCTCTAGTGATGGCTTGAACCACGTGATCCTTAAATCCAAGCCCACAGATGTATGGGATGTAGTCCTCCGGCTGGAGGTCATAAACCAGGCCTGGATCATTGGCCGCCGACGGGTTCACATGTCCGGCGCCCGTGGCGAAGAGGCTGGCGGGCTTGTGGTCCGTGGACTCATCGGTGATGGGTTTCCCATCACGGTCCACTACATGCGCCGTCGTCATGATCGCTGACTTGATCGCGGCCGGACTCCAATCTGGGTGGTTCTTCTTGAGCATCGCCGCAATCCCGGAGACATGCGGAGTGGCCATCGACGTGCCGCTCGAGAAGAAGAATGTCGAAGTTTTGTTACCGGTGGGATCCGGCCCGACCTCGAATGGCCATGCTGCGAGGATGTTCACTCCGGGCGCGATGACGTCCGGCTTCAGGATGCCGCCGTTGTTGAGACTGGGGCCTCTTCCGGAGAAGCTGGCCACCGAGGGGGATGGTCGGTAGCCGTACTGCGTGCCTTTGAAGATGATCGTCGCCGTTGGGTTGGGCGACGTGCCGAAGTAGTTGAGGATCTTGAGCGCATCGAGGTAGTTGACGTGGGCCGCCGGTAGGACGTTCGCGTCGGCGAACGTCGTGAACCCTCCCCACGGCTGGTTCATCACGATCATGGCGGCCCCTCCGGCGGCCTTGACGACCTCGCCTTTCTCATAGTTTTCGGTGTGTCCGGTCCCGCACAGCACAATCTTCCCTCGGACGTCGAAGCCGGCCATGGAGCCCTTCTGGCACGACAGCGTGACCTGCGTTTGGTTGACCCCAGGGTACATGAGAGGTAGCTGCACCGTGGAGTTGAATTCGCTGGGCTGATAGGCGGATTCGCCGTCGAATTCCATTCCGTTTCCGAGCCTCACGGTTGCTGTTATTCTCCGGTCGTGGGAGCTGGCGCCCACCGTCAGCGCCCACGGGAAGTCATTCACCACGGTGCTCGAGAATGGCCCGTAATTCATGGCGCAGAGGCTGGGAATGATCCCCTTCCTAATCGCCGCGAATGAACCGATCGTAGTGCTTTTAAGACGCTCGGGTAAACTGGGACTTCCGCCGAGGGACATCGAGAGCACATCAACTCCGTCAGAGATGGCTCGGTCGATGCCGGCTAAGACATCGCTATCTTTGCCTCTGTTTTTGTACAACACCTTGTAGACCGCTAGGTGAGCTCGAGGTGCCGTGCCAGAAGCCGTCCCCCTCGCGCTTCCCAGACACTCCGCGTCGTGAACAAAAGTTCCCGGCTGCCGTGCCGGCCGTGTGGGTCCCGTGACCTTGGTCGTCGAGAGGGAGCGGGTGCATTCCACTATCGAACGCCATCGCCCCGATGAGCTTGTTGCTGCACACCAACTTTCCAAAATCACAGAGGCCGTGCCATTTTAGTGGTGGCGGCGGCAATCCGTCGTCCTTGAAGGAAGGGTGGGTGGGGACGATCCCGGTGTCGATGACGCCGATGATCATCCCTTCTCCCTGGGTGGTGTCGTGCCAGAGGCTGTCCCATTGGTTCAATTCCAGGAATTTCGGGGTGTACGTCGTCTGTGCGACGACCTCGCTGTCGGGGACGGCGAGAAGGACGCCTTTCATGGCTTCGATGGACCTCAATTCGTCGCGGGTTAGCCTGGCGGCGAAGCCGCTGATCACATGATGGTAAGAATAAACCAGGCGCGGTTCGCCCGAGTCCAGGTCGGTGTTGGGCAAGAAGGACTGGTGCCGGCGCACCCGGTCTTCGGTGCCGAGTTCTTCGGCGTTCACGGGCTCTTCCACGTGAATGATGTAGGTTTGGACTAGGGTGGCATTGTCGGCTCCCTGGTCATCAACTATGGGAAGAAGTTGGCCTTGAATTATGATGATGGGTGTCGGATCTAACAGCAAGTGGAGAAAGGCCAGCAGGAGGAGGATGGGCTTTAGGTTTTTCTCCATCAAATCCAAGGGGTTTTAGCTGTGAGAAGCTGCACATCTTCTGGTGGACTTTATTAGGGAATGGATGGTTCCTGTTATGCCGGGAGGGGGACTTCGACTCAAGGAAGGCCATTCCGCCACAGTAGGAAACTATGATTTTAATCTCCGCAGGGCTCTGGAAGAGAGGACGCATGGTAGGGCCTCTGGAATCCCATGAACCTTGAAGATGGATGGTGGCGAAAGATTGCCCGCACTAATCTCAGTGATCATATTGACGGGCCAGATGGAGCTAATCAGTTCATCCAGGGCTGTTGGTTGGCAGGTCACAGAGCCCAGGAGCCAACAATAATGGCAAGGCGTGCAATTTCCGCGGTCCATGAATTCAAAAGATCCAAAGTGTTGCAGTGACTTATTTGGGCACGGACGGGAACGGTTTTTTTTATTTTTAGCATTAAAAAAAAGAAAGGAAACGTACATTAATACAGAAACAAGGGACAACGGGCGACAAAATACAATGCCGGGGAGGATTAAACATTGGATTCTTCACACTGATAAGGCTGCGGACATATTGGGCTGCATGGGGTCTAAAGATGATCGAGAGCAAAAAAGGCCGGCTAATGTTCTCAAAGTAATAGAATGCCACTTACAGCAGTGTAATGTTTGGCGTGCGAACAGCATATGAGGGGAAGTCGGAAAGTGGTTAAAATGAGTAAAGGAAATTTGGGCATCCATGAAATGAGCAAGCGTGAAGATAGTGGGGTCTTGTCATTAGGACTAGAAATGGCTTTGGGCCAATCTAAGGCCCATCAGACCAAATTAAATTTAAATCGGGCTGCAAACTAGATCTGCAATATTGTAGGTCAAATTTAAGCTTAAATTTAGAGTCCATTTATTTTTTGGGTTGGACTTGGATATATCATCAGCTTGGCCAAAACCCAGCACCAATCCAAGCTCAAGCTAGAATAAGATCCAAAATAGAGTCCGAATAAGTCTCAAACTTCTCATCATCCTCCCTTAAATCTTTGGGCTCACAACCGCTGAATTTTCATATTTTTGAGTTTCTATAAAAATCTTTGGAAGGCATAATAGTTGGATATGATTTAAGCCATGTCAAAGGGATTAAAATTTTGAATTATCAATCAAAGTCTTTTGTGATTTAACCAACTGTAGTTAACTTTATAAATTATTCAGGCCAGGCACGAGCTTGAACTTGAGCCTGGGTTTTCCAAAACCTTTCAGATCCAAGCCCAACTCAAAGCCCCCAAAAATTTGGGCTGGGCTTAATAGGGGTGTGGGCTGACCCATTTCCAACCCTGCTCGTAATGCACATGTGAGTAGTCTCCTGCCACATGGTACAAGGACATTGGTGCAATTTCTAAATTTGTGAGGGTAGGTTGATTGTGAAATTATCAAATTAATAAGCACTTGTGGGTCGGGTAATCTTTTCTTGTGTGCATAACAAGTGCATCTAATAAGCATTTAGTAATTGGCAAGGTGACTTTTGCAAAAGAAAACCAATTAAGCATAACACTTGTTACAGTCCAGGTAGGATGGTAGACCACCATGTAGACTCTTGTGTGCCAATGTGCATGTACGTTTACAAAAAAGTTAAGATAATGAGGAATATTTTGTACACTGCATCTGATATAAAAAAATACATCATCTCTTTTAATTGAGCCATGTAACCACTACTTTCCAACGCACATTTAATGCATAGTTTTATTTTTTCATTTAAAATTTTGAATGACAAAAATATTTATTCTCTTCTGAAAAAATAATGATATCCAGTGGTCATATTATGATGTCCTATGGTTATATTATGACTTCCTACAAATAAGATGTCATAAAGAAGGGAGAGGCATTTTCATCATTTAAAAATTTTATAAATTTTCAATAACAAAAATATTCTTCCCTCTTTATGACTTCTGAAAAAAAAATTATGACATAAAAGTTATAGTTTGATTGCAGAATGTCATAATATGGCCATAGAATGTCATAATTTTTTTAGAATAAAAGAAATATTTTCGTTATTAAAGATTTTAAATAAAAAAAATAGAACTGTAAGTATTAAATATATGTTGGGAAATGATGGCTATGTGGGTCAATAGTATCGCGTGGTGTGCTCCATGCTATCATTATTGCAACAGCATGTGGTGCACAAAGAATTACTCAAAAATAATTAGTTATTGGATCTAATTTAGCATAGCCTTTTGTTCATTTAAGGTAAGAGGAGGAGGAACGCTTGAACCATGATCTTTTCTTATGTCTTTCTCCAATCCGTCTCTTTTCCTCATAAACCAAGCTTAAATCGGCATTAAATCAAGTTTGACCTGACCTTAGTACTATGTAGGCCTGAATTTCATTAGGTTGATAAAAGTTTGAAATTCAAATTCATTCGGCTCAATTTACAATTATCGAGTCAACTAAAACAAGCATTTATTTTCTTGATTTGAAATCAAGTTTAGTTGAGCTTGATCAAATAACTAATGAGCTCAAATCGATCATCCAACCAAGCTTTCAAGCCAAGATTGATCAGACCTCATTATCCAGGCATTCAAGGCCCATAACAAACAACACCAAGCCCAAAAATCCTTTTTTTTTTTTTTTTTTTTTTTTTTGGTCATGTATGTGCTAAGAAAAAGCATCGGATTTTGGTTCCGAAGAATACAAGAAGTTGGTTTTCATGAAATCCTGACGTCCAAAGGCTTCCCATTAGGAAGGCTGACGCAAAAGCATTAACTGATGAATAAGCATTTTACTTTGTTCAGGAACAAACTTTGTCACAACCTTCTGTGGCAAGTGTCAGAACGGCCAGAACTATCAAAATCGAAAAGTAGACAGCAGTTGATTGGAAAAATTGACAGAACCATGAGCAGGAGAAAGTCCCATTAACCTAATAAAGATTTCTCCATGAGTGCAAACAAAGCTATAGCACAGTGGTTACTCCATTTCCATTACAAAGAAGTTCTATGTCCAAACCTTGGATAACCATAACCAACTTGAGTTACATGTTATGCTTGCATTTATGAGATAACTATACGGCTAACGCCGAGCCCAACCCAATCTCTTATGAGCCCCATTAATCAAAACGAACGCAGTCAATGGGGCATCATCGTTAGCCCAAGCACCTCAAAAGTGAGCTGGCCTAACTTGTTCGCGCTCTTAAATTGCAAGAATAAAATAATCACCCCTTGCCCTCTTTTGAAGTTCTACTTATTACTTGGACAAGGTCCAATGGACCACACCAAATCATGAGAAAAATAGTTGGTTAGAAAACGGTTCTATCACATATACTTTGGACCATCTAGTAATATGTCAGCAGATCATCCAAGAAAATTAATTTTTTCTTATTCAAAATAGTAAAAGACATCTGGAGGCCAATTATAGTTAATAGTAAAAAATTTTTTATTTAATATTTTGAATCAAGCTTAGAAAATAGTATATCTTTTTTCAATAATAAATAATGTATTAACTTGTTACTGGAGGTATAGTCATTCTAATCAATAATATCTTCCAAATCCTATAGGTAATATTTGGTGATCCAAATAGGATCATCACGGTGATCTAAGATCACCAGTGATTTGAATCCTTTAGTGATCGGATCATCAGTAATCTAAATTTACTGTATTTGATAAGTCATGGTCCAGTAATTAAAGATTCCTAGACATTCACAAGTAACATATTTGCTATTCTATAGGAATCCAAGATCACTGATTATATAATGCCAAAATTACATATAATATATTTCATAAAAATATATTTATTAATCATATATAATATATTATAAATAAAATATTAATATATTTATTAATATATTAATACTTAATAGATTTGATAAAAAATATATTTACTAGTTCTATAAAATATTAATCTTATAAAAATACATTAATTATTATTATAGAATTAATATTTTTATTTATACTTTTAGTATATTATTTATCAATATAAATATTTATTTTTATTAAAAAATAAGATAAATATATGTAATATATTAAATATATTTATTACATAAATATAAAGTACAATAAGATATTTTTATTCTAATTTAAAATTAACATTAAATCATAATATGATAGCAATATAATTAATAAGATATTATAATATAATATGTGTCATAAATATAATATATAACTAGCTTATAATCCCATGCGATGCATGGGATGCCAAGGCCAGCTTCTTCTCTTCGATCGGAGTCAGTACTTCCTCAACTGGATAAGTCACACATATTATCAAATACTTGCATTACGACAATATATATCTTTCTCAATATTCTAGCAATAAACAAAAGGAGAATTTAAGAAATAGAACTTAGAAAATTTCTTCTAATAATATGCTAAATAGTTATTAGTTTGGATACACATTGGCTTTAATTTGTAAATACGATAATTATAGTAGTGCTTTGGATGGAAATGCAGAAGATCTATATTGAATATATTTTCTTAGTAATTTTAAAAAATCATTCATCTTAGCTTCCTTTTATTTTTTTGGGCCTATGTAATAGATAATGTGATTTACTAAATCATCTAATATAAATCTTACAATTGTGAAATGGTGCACACCTAACCTAGATTGTATTGACCTCATCAAATGGTGCACAATTTAAGTCAATCCTATTGTGATCCAAAGACCTAAGCCCCTATATATAAAACTTTAGCATGAGATGCATGCACATTACACGTGCTTATTTCTGCCCTTCTTTTCTTAGAGAACCAAACTTGCTTGATGATCACTGCCTCTACTTCTTATTCCTATTTTTCTCTCTTCTCCCCCATTTGGAAAAAATCCAATCCAAATCCAATGGTAGCTTTTGTGAAGGATGTGCTGGGTGAGCTTGACCAAAACCCATACATCTCCCTCTTGACCAAGATCGTGGGCGAGTTCCGCCACATCTAAGGCAAACCCTTGACCTCATCCCTAAGGAGGACCTCATCGCTCGCCACGTCCCTAATGCCATCCTCCCCCTCAACACCACCACCAGCGGCCCTCTCATCGTCTCCCATGTCATCTATGCCAAAGGCCACGGCAATGTCGAAATAAGATTTTTTTTAGAGGATTTTTTCGCCTTACCTCCTTCGACCCCTCCTGCTCCCCCGACCACAGTGCCTCCGTCAAGATCCTCTACGGCCTCCTCTCTGATAGCAAGCCTGTCACTGTCAAACATCTTGACCTCCCCTCCTAGCTCCTCCCCCTCCCCTCCCTTCTCCTTCTCCGACTGTGAGTTTTGAATCTCCTCCTCCTCTTCTACCTCTACCGCTCCCTTCGCCATATCCGCACCTGCGACCTTACCCTTCCCATTAACTCCCCTGCCACTTTCTCCCTCCGCCGCTTCTCCTTCCATGACCTCCCCTTTGCCACTACCTCCTTTGTCCCCTCCCGCTCCCTCAGTCACAGCGCCTCTGCTAATGTCTTTTGCGGCCTTCTCCTCGACGGAAAGTCCATCACTATTAAATACCTTGACCCCCCTCCTCCCCTCCTTTCTCCTCCTTCGACCACAAGTTCTAAATTCGAAGCATAGTGATTTTGCCTAGAGGATTTTTTTCGACATGGCGAACAGAGGCATCTGCATTGTTTCATGTGGTGGACGGAGGCTCAGCAATATTGATATGTGTGTGTATTATCAAATATAATCTAATATCAGATATATAATATTGATATAATGTATTAATGGTATATTGATATATCAAATTTTTTATTAGATTAAGAAATATTTTTGTCCTCATATTTTAGCGTAAAATCACTATCTGGGGGTGATCCTAGATTTTTGAACTCAAGAATAGATATTCCATCACCAGATAGAGGGATGACTTGAGAAGTAGGAGTAATTTAAAATCATTGTCATGTAAGATCACTGTAGTATAACCAAATCTAATCATCTAATCATCTCCACCAATATTATCTTTAATCTTAGATGAATCATCCCATATCAAATATTCCCTATGATAAATAACATGCCTCGTTACCCCTTGAGTATATCTCTTTACAGGTGAGATATCTCATCACTAAACTAGCTAGGGTTTGCTACACATTTAATCTGATATCGTAAGCTATAGATGAGATCGAGAAAAAAGTAGAATTATTTATCATTTTCCACCCTTGCATGGTTGATGCATCAGTGACAATTTCTGCTGTGTTGTTGTTCAAGTTTGCAATGCACATTAGCATCGGCAATTGATCTAAAAAATATCGGAATAAGTATTTTTTTGTAAAAATAGCTGCTTCATATAGGGATGTTGGTCACCTCCCAAATAGAGGATTCCAAAATCTTAAATGAAAAAAAATGATGTTGGTTGTCCGTGCTTCTTCAAGCGAGGACTGCATGGTCTGAGGGTTAGAAAAATGTGGGTTGGGCCGGGATAGGTTTGGGCCTGTCAATATTTTTTTTCCTCTTTACTAAAATAATGTAATGCCAAGATGGTGGGAACATGTTTTTTCCTATTTAATAATGTAATGT
The DNA here is from genome assembly GCF_000442705.2 of Elaeis guineensis. NCBI lineage: Eukaryota > Viridiplantae > Streptophyta > Magnoliopsida > Arecales > Arecaceae > Elaeis > Elaeis guineensis. The sequence goes on along the minus strand of NC_026003.2, from coordinate 91,927,874 downwards.
AGCACAAAACATTACTCAAGGGGTTGTAATATGTGGGGCTCGATGGGAGAAAACTTGCTGAAGGGAGGGTTCATACGCCCTCCAGTGGTTGTTGCCTTTCTTTTGTGATCTAGTGCTTGTTTTCCTAGGTGCGGGATGTTGGGAGTCAATAGATTGTGACTTATTTCTTGGTCAATCTCTCCCGACTCATGTCCAATGGTACTGCCTTATTGGCTAATTTTGACCAAGATGCCATCAACCGTATTATGATTGGAGGCCAGAAAGAAAGAAAAGATGTAACCTCTTATATTAGCTAAAGAAAAATGCTGTACACCTCTAGGTAGCCAGTATCAAAAGATAAATAATCATCAAATAATATATATTATATATAATATGGTATATATCATGTATGATGGTCTTTCATTTTCTGGTAGCAATCCTTCCTGGTTGTACAATATTTTGCGGTGCCGTCAGTGCACCTCAGAGCACCCGCGCGCTGGTCAAAGAAGTGCAGTTCATCATTTGATTTGAATATTGTAGTACCGTCTGGTTTAGGATGGCATGTGCTGCGGCCTTTCTCCAATTTTGATAGCCAATCTGAAGCCGATTAACTGCTGCATTTGAATGTATTATGATTGAAACACTGAAAGATGATATATTATTATCGGAGAAGATGTACACAGTCAAAATCAAAAGCGAGAGCGAGAGATTGTCGGTGTACGATGGAGCTGATCTCCACTCGATGCCGAAAAAGGTGAAAACTTGTAAAGGAAGTCCCATCGGATGTAGCTCCAGTAAAGACTTTTCGATGCTCAAGTCAGTGAGATGGCTTAAGAAAAAAGAATGACAAAATCTCTGGGTTGTAAATAATGTGCATACCTGAAGAGATCACTATTTACCTCTATTTATAGAGGGAGCAAAGTAGATAGTGAGTGATCACATCAATCATGTCCTGTCATACGATGCTGCACGATACCGCATAGACGTCTTTAAATGCTAACGGTGGGCGTGCCTTCTATTCGATGCGCACATGGCGGCAGACGCTACCGCATATGGAGTGTAATAAATAACCCTGTAGGCACATTTAATGAATTTGTAGTATCCCATCACGATGTGCAGCTAGCCAGCCAGAGTATGGCATCTAAATAACATGACCTTGATATGGCCTGTCAGAATGGCATGGCGGCCATTTTTGGTACTCAGCTAGTTGCCAGAGGCCCGTCTTATTAGAGTCGGCAAGATAAAGCCTGGGGGGTAGTGCCCCACTATCCAATGGTGTAGCCGGCCGTACACCAAGTATGAAGTCAGTTACAGACTGAGCATTATTCAGCGTAGTGGATCGTGGGTGGCATGTTAAACCTAGTCGGCTTTGTGCCGATTGAGAGTATGCTGCCTTTAGTCAGTCAGGTGTCCATAATAGTGCCCGACGTCAATCCTGTTGGGCGGAACTCGTCAATCCGAGTCGGGTTGAGTGGCAGTAGCTTAATCGGTGTAGCTCCTCTAGTCAGCTTGAAGATGAGAAGACTTGGTAATCGGCTAAGCGATGAGGATCTACCCCAACACTTCCCCCCAACTCCCAAGTTCGATTGCATGGTTAGTCGGGTGAAGGGAGTTTGTCTTTGAGCAAATCTGAGTTACTTTTGCCGGCTATCACTTGATTGTCTTGTCACTTCATGGGGTGGACCATCGCCTTGCCTTTTCATAGATTGTGTGGTGGCGCCATCCCATCGCAGGCCATGTGACAGTTAATGCTGTGGCACTCGAGGTGATTTTCCATATTGATGGCAGAAGGCCGGCTGACAGGATAATAATGAACATGCATACCAGATTCGTCCACGTGTCAGGCATCTATTGGCCCAGCTTATTATCACACGGATTCAGCTTACTCGGCAGGATCTGAGTGGTGGTGCATCAAACAGGTGCCGAGATCATCGATTGAGATTGCCTCCATGTGTCAAGATCTCTGAGTAAGGCATGGTACTCAGTGTCGATTTTGATCGTCGAAGGAATTTATAAATAGGGGCTCCCCCCCTTAGTCTTGCTTCCGATTTCAGAGTGCCCACCCCGTCTCAAGTCTTTCCAACCCCCCTTCTTAGTAAAGAGCTTAGGTTCTATCACCGGTGAGTTGTCTCCTTCGACACCAATCTTCCATCATCGTCTTTTCCTCTCGAGGTTTTCTTCTCGATCTTTTTCTCCTCTTTTTAATCTTCCATTTAAGTCCCTTCTTCTCCTTATGGCCTCTGTTGGTAGAGAGTCCGAAGATGAGAACTGATCAAAGACTATAGTTTTCAGACTCCAACTGCCCAGAGGGAGACCGAGAAAGTTCCTTAGGATGAGTCCAAAGAGGTGACTTCTTGATAGGGTCATTCAGACTCTGAGGAGTCGGACGAACGGCCTGTTGCTGAGAACTCCGAGCCTCTCATTGAGAGGTCCGAGCTGTCGGAGGCAGCTATTGATCGACTACGAGGACATTATCATATCCCTAGTCGATATCGGGTGATAGTGCCTGGTGAAGAAGGTTGGGTTGTCCATCCTCCTGATGGCTATATTGCCATCTATGAGGAGTTCCTTCGATCGAGAGTCTGATTTCTTCTGCACCCCTTCTTTGCCAATATTCTTGACCTGTACGAGGTTATCCCGATACAGCTTGCCCCCAACTCCTTTAGGATCTTCGCTTGTTTTGTTGTTCTTTGTCACCTTCTTCGGGTTGAGCCCCGAGTTTCCTTATTTCAGACTATTTTTGTATTGAAGAAACATCCTCGGGAATGGAGATGGTGATTTTTTTATCCTTGGCCCCATCAATAGTTGTTCAAGAAGCTTCCTTCTTCCATCCATGTGTAGAAAAATAAATTTTTCTATATTGCTGCTGACCATCTATGGGGCTTTGACTAGATCTGGATGACTCCCAATCTATCCCCGAATAGGAACAAGATAGTCCTGGAGGAAGATCGGGAGATATACGAGAAGCTCTACGGTGTTTAGATTCCTCCGCATCAGGAGTTGCTCGAGGAGTAGTCCTTTTACGACACCAGGATAAGCCCGACTACCCATCTCGGTAGTCTTCTTTCTTGCAGACTTTTTGTAGCTTTTACTTTGTTCGTAGACTAACTTTTCTTTATCATATCCATGCAGACATGAGGCTTACGGTGCAGTCCCTCAAGCAAGCAGTTCAGAAGAAGAAGACAAAGGTGGCATCCAGGCCTGATGGTCCTTCTTGGCCAATAAAGAAGTCGAGAGATGAGTTTCCTCCTCAAGTATGGAGGAGTACGTTGTCGCTATCGCCACCCCAACCACCACCCCCAGAGCGTTCTTCTTCGTCGAAGGTCACAGTTACAGTCCCCACCTTCTCCTCTTATCGATGATGATGTCATTATCATCGAGCCGCTGGTGAAGCCGGAGGTGGTCCAAGCTTTCCCAATCCAAGTCGGGACCAGAGGAAGCCGGGCACCTAGTCGAGAAGGTGCTAACAAGGGGAAGGCCCCGGCTGAGGAAAGCACCCCCATCTACATGACCAACTATGGTGTGGATACTCCTTCTAGAGAGGCCACAATCACGATCAAGATGCACTTTAAGGCAACTGATTAGGCTCTTCGCAACCGCCGGCTTGTCGAGGAGTTGGTGAGGATGGTCATGCTTCCCACCGATTGGGAAGTATGGAAGGCGCACCCAATCGGGGAGATCCAGTCAGGCGCTTACACATCATTGATCGGGGTAAGTCTTCAGCTCTCTTATTCAGTTTAACTCGAATAGCTATTGGTCGAGTAGATTATTTAGTCGCTTTTTCTATTTTGTAGATGATACACGATGTAACTGTCTTGATAGAGGGGGTGATTGGTTTCGCTCGACTCAATGCCAAATTGGAGGACCAGGCCCAGACTGCTCAGGCCCAGGCCGAGGTCGTTGATGAGCTCCTTCAGGCTGTCGAGGAGCGAAAAAGGAAGAATAGAGAGAAGATCATCCTGTTGGAGGCCGAATTGGCAAACTTGGTAACCTGGCAGGAAAAAAAAGAGGAAAAATTTGGTAGGTTGAAAGCCGACTATTAGAAAGAGATGGAGTCAGCTGAGAACACCCTCATCAAAGGGAGGGAGAAGAGACAGAAGGCCGAGAAGGCAGCTGAGGAGGTTGAGAATGCCTCCAAGGAGGTTGAGAAGACTATCAAGGAGGCCAAGAAAGCTGCCATCGAGTTGCAGAAAAAACTGGCGGTGGCAGAGACTCGGACCTAGAAAGCTACTTCTCAGGCACTGGCCAAGTTTCAAAATTCAAAGGAATATGAGGAGGAGCTTGCCGATGCCGGCTCGGATGCATACCATCTCAGGTTTAGAGAATGTATGAAGCAAGTCCGCCATCTCGAGTCCAAGCTAGATTTGAGCTCGATACAAGCTGACAAGAAATCGGATGAGTCGGATGATGAGAAAGTGGAGGCTGAGGAGGATCGTCCCCAGCCTACTTTTTAGATTCCTTTTATACTCCTTTGCTTTTCGATCTTCCATCTTGTAACTTTTTGTCTGGCTCTAATTCTGTAATGAACTCCTTTTTAATGAAATGATCTTCTCTTCTAATTTTTGAGTTGTCCGGCTTGACTTGCATGCATGCTTTCTTTCCTTGTTTATTTACTTATCTTTCTGCAAAATTGACTAAGTAATGTATTCAGCAAGAAAGTAAAGTAGTTAGTAGGAAGCAGTAAATCGAGTAGGTTATAGCCAAACTAACAGACGAAAAAATTTTCAAAGTCATATAGTCAGTTTTTGTAGGCAAACTCGATCAAACTGAAGTCATAGTCGTAGATCGTTCACTGTAGATTATTCCACTGAGTAGAAACTTAGAGGAGATTTTTATTTAGGATCAGTGGATCCTTGGCCAGTCGATGTTGAGCCGACTTACCATATTTTATTTTCATTGAGTGTTATGGCAAACCATAAAGAGAAAACTCTGGTACAAACCCTGTACCTGACCAAGATCATCTCGTGTGGAACCTGAATTTTACTCCAGCAAAGAAGAAGAAAGTAGAGAAATAGGTAGCTAGGATTTTAATTAAGAACCAGAGAGCAAGGGAGAGTTAGGAAGAAAAGATCTTGTATTGAATCCACTACTCAAACCCTAATACATCCTATGTATTTATACATAGCCATTAGGCTCTGACCAAAAACTTCCCCTTAAGACCTATCAAATCAGGCCTTAAGATCCTATGATTAAAACCTAATCCTACCCCAAATAGAAAACCCGTCGTGCTTTGCCCGTGCAACTAAGTCGGCTTAATCCTAGACTAAGTCAACTAACTTGGCACTTAGTCGACTTAGTCTGGCATTGAGCCGGCTAACTTGCATACCATGCCAGATCTCCAGAAAGCCCACTTTCTGTTCCTTTATGACTTAGTCAACCTAATCTGAGACTGAGTCGACTCAATTCTCTGAAACCTGCAATTCTCAACAATCTTCAGCATTAGCTTTGGTTCTTCACTCCACCTTGTGTCTTCAAGTTTTAAAGCTCCAACCAAGCTCCTCAAAGTTCTCATTGCCTGAACCTCAAGTCCATGAATGCCTCTACCCTAGGACCACTTCCATCCTAGCCTTCGGATCCAAACCGATCTTAGCTTCTCAAAATCATCATCGTGACTCCTGTCATGGCCTCCCAAAGCTTGAGAGCACCACTCATTCATAACAATCTCCATCTTGGTGCCCCAAGCCTTGGCAAACCGCATACAATCCACCTGCACGATCCTTTTGCCTTCCTTATCTGTTGGCACCCTCCAGTATCTTGTTATCCTCTAGTACTCCATGCTCATGCATCCGATGCATCCGCATCCACTGCTACCAAAGTGGACCTCCTGTGCACCATGCTCTGTGTAGCAGCCCTGCACCTTACGTGCCTATGCCACCAAGGCACTCGAAGCCTGCATCCTTCAAGGTATCCTCCTTGGTTTCGATACTCCACAACCTCCACTTGGATCCCAGACTCCCGCATCTGCCAGTAGTCCAGCTATGCGTCTGTCCCACAACCGTTTGTATCCAGCTGTGTGATCTATCACCGTCTATCTCCACAGTCGTGTCTGTACCACAGCTCCACAGTCGCATATCTCCAGCCATGCCTGTGCATAGCCTTATGCCGCCGTCTGTGTTCCGACTGCATCCATCTTATGGTCCACAACTGTCTGTCTCCTAGTTGCCTCCTCCAGTCTACAGCTATCTGTCTCCCAGCTGCCTCTGTATCATCTGTATGGTTCATAGTTGTCTGTCTCTTTGCTGCCTCTGTGCCACACCATGCAGCCGCATATGTCTCGGGTCTCCCGACTACATCCATGTCGCGACTCCACAACCATCTGGCTCCGATCGTGTCTTTATCATGTCCCACAACTGTCTATGTCCTAGCTGCATCTTGCACTTCATTACTGCCCCTTCAAATCCTCTGCACTTCCTGATCCTCTCCGAAGCAATCTTGGATATACCGCACCCTGCGGGCTCCTCCGAAACAATCAAGAGCTCATCTGACTCCAAGCTTTCAGCGACTGTACCAATAGATTCTTTCTCTTCTCTTCCCTTCCTCCATAGTGGACAATCCTTCTTGAAGTGTTCAGTCTTATGGCACCTATAACACTTCAAGACTTTCTCCGATCTGCCTTTGGATTTATCTCTGTTTCCAAGCCTTCCTCACCTCTCATGAACAGTGAATGCCTCCGAAGTAGAGTCTTCCTTGTAGATCTTCTCTCGCTGCTCATTTGACCTCAGGACACCCACAACCTCCTCATACTCCAAAGACTCTTTACCATATACCAAGATCGTGATCAGACCATCGTATGTCGATGGGAGTGAGCACAGCAGCAATAAAGCCCGATCTTCTTCCTTGATCTTTACATCCATATTCAATAAATCAGAATATACCTAATTGAACCTCTAGATGTGATCAACCATATCACCTCCCTCGAACATCCGCAAGCTGTATAACTACTTCTTTAGCCAGAGCTTATTTGTCATATTGTTTCCCATGTACATCTTCTCTAGCTTCTCCCAAAGGCCTCTCATTGTGGTCTCCATGCTGACCTCTGGTAGAACCTGATCCGTCAAGCACATCCTGATCATGCTGAAGGCAATCTCCTCCAGCTCCTCCTAATCCTCTGTGTTGATTTTTTTCGATCTCTTTCTTACCAAGACCTTATGGATCTGCTGCTGCACCAACAAGTCCTTCACCCACTGCTGTCACAAGGTGAAGTTTTTCTTACCGTCGAACTTCTCAAACTCCATCTTGAAACTGCTTGAAGCCATTGCACCTTTCAAGCAAACAACTAGCCCAACACCCTTCTGCAATACCACACCTCACACCCCTCCACCTTCCTCCAACCCTTGAATTAAAAACAACCCTCCACCTAGCTTGGGAGATCACACAACAAAGGAAGTCAAGAAAAAATAGGGAAAAACTTGGGTGCTACAAAAGATAGGGCTGAAACCTCATCTTCCTTCTTTCCACCACGTAATCGGGCTCTGATACCAACTGAAGCAAAAGCTCTGATACAAATCTTGTACCTGACCAGGATCACCTCATATGGAACCTGGATTTTACTCAAGCAAAGATGAAGAAAGTAGAGAAATAGGCACCTAGGGTTTTAATTGAGCTACTCATACCCATATCTTTCACGAGCTACTCTTGACAACAGAGTGCTTGGCATATGATCATGTTTGATGTAAATGTACTCTTATATTCCATCTGCATGTCATAATAGTGTCTCCACATTCTTTGTTTAAGAAGACAACCAACTCATATGGTACACAACGATCTATACTTGATATCGCTATCATCCTAGTAATAGGATATCGTTTGGTCGCAAATATTTTTAAGGACTTAATGATAAATCCTCTTTTATCGATTAATTATAGTCCTAAGGACTTTATTACAATACAGGAGTTTCAAGATGATCAATTTATAATAAAAATATCAAATAATTTTTATTAATAAAAATTTATATATAATTTATAAGATGAGCACAATCATCAATAGACTGATAATTAGCTTTGGGACATATTTTCCAACATGAGCAACATTCAAGAACTCATTGGCATATGATTACCATATAATTCATCCCTTTGATCTTAATGCTCAAGATGACCTTGGGTTTAACTATCAATCCTGAAAAAATTATTCACATTATATTTTAACTTTTCAAATCCATCACATGGATTATCCCGATCAAGGTTTTACTGAATTAAAATACAGTGATGCATTAACTTCTACTTATTCGGAGGGATCAATTCTATCTTGACTCACATAATAACTTTACAACTACTTGACTGTGTCCAAAAATCTTTCATTACTGAATTAAAAATTCAGATAGTCCAATACCAAAGCACAGTGAGTTACTTGTAAGTTACCATGATGATCTCAGACTGAAAAGATACTTGTACCTATATCCTTCATGAGCTATTCTTGACAGCAGAGTGCTTCGTAGTTGGTTATATTTATTGAGATATACACTTATGTCTCACTTTCATGCTATGTCAGTATCTCTACACTACTTAGTTAAGAGGACAATCAACGTACATGGCACACATCGATATACACTTGATATAGCTATCGTCCTAATAATATCATATCATTTGATCGTGAACAGGATTTAAAGATTAAACGATATATCCTCCTATATCGATTCAAATAGTCCTAAAGACTTCATCACAATTCAGGAGTTCAAAGAAGATGTACACAAAGTGATGAAAAATTAAAAAATATTTATTATTTAATAATTCATATATAATTACATCAATGAGCTCAATTGTCAATATATTGATGATTGATTTTGGAACACAATTCTCAATATAAGTAACATTATCGGGCTAGCTGTTGAACTCCTTGCATCTTGTCAGTTTCTTTCCTTGTTGGAAAGCGCACGAACAGATGGTATGTGGAGATGATTGCTCCAAGCACATTTAGTTTAGGCCATTCCAAGATGACATTGTAAGCAGATGGGACCCGGGCTATAAGGAAGTTGAGGCGCACAGTCGACTGTCGAGATGGTTGCCCGACCGTGATAGAAAGTTCTATCTCACCTTCTACCTTGATCGAGTCACCTGTGAAGCCAACTAAAGGTACATTCATTGGTTTGACGAGGTTAGAGGAGAGTCTCATTCGGAAGAGGCAATTATAGAAAATCACATCAGCAAAACTTTCATTATCAACTAGACATCGTTTTGCATCATAGTGGGCTATCATCATTGATACAACTACAGTATCATTGTAGATAGTCTGGACTCCTCGCAGATTCACTTCAGTAAAGATGATGTCGTTGTCGACCCACTGGTAGTTTGAGGTGCTTTCGAAGTCATCCGCCCCTTGGAGTCATGGTCCTGTCGAGATCATATTGATCATGCCTGGTGTAGGTTGAGTGTGATTCTCCTCCTCGGATTGAGACCGCGGTGGTGGATCGAAAGGCAACTGCACAGGTCGCTCTCATATGTACTTCCTGAGATACCCCTATCTGCTTAGGTCTTCAATCTCATTTTTCAACTAGTGACACTTTTTGGTATCGTGACCATAGTCACAATGGAACCGACAGTAGCACTTTCGGTCATGAGATGCAGACTTTGATCTTATCAGTTGGGGTCGTCGAAGGAAGTTCTCCCCTTCAATTTCTATGAGGATCTGCGCATAAAGAATAGTCAAAGGAGTGTAGGAATTATACTTGTTGATGGGGTTCTTGGGCTTCAGGTTTGATCGGGGAGGTGGAGCCTCCTTGGTGTGGACCCGACTAAGCTCCCCGGAGATCCCCTCCTTCCTCGCCTTCTTCTTCTTGCCCTTACGCTTGAATTCACATCGGTCAACCACAGCCTCCTCAGTGCTGATGTACTTTTGCACATGCTCGAGGAGTTCGGTGTAGGACTGAGAAAGCATCTTATCCAAAGAGTAGATGAACTTGAAGCTTCACAGTCCCCACTTCATGGCTATGATGGCTGTTGATTTGTCAAGGTCCTTGACCTCCAAGGCGGTGGTATTGAAACGCACTATGAAATCGCATAAAGATTCCCCATCCTACGCCTGATGGAGAAAAGACTATCGGTGATCCACGGTACTCTCTAGTTGGTACTGAAGTGCACCACAAATAACTGTTCAAATTACTCAAAGGAGTTATTGCTTTCCGGTTGAAGTCCGGAGTACCATTCTCACATGATTTTTTAGAGCATAACCAGAAAGAAAATGTAGAGGAGGGCATCAGATGTCCCCTATAAGAGCATGAGAGTTTTGTACCTCTTGAGATGATCGAGTAGGTCAGTGGAGCCATCATACAGCTCAATCTGCGGCATCTTGAACTGACTTAGAATCGATACATTAAGAATCCAATAAGAGAAAGGTGGACTTGTACTGATATTGAATTCGTTGGTGGGGTTCTGATGGTTTGTTTGGAGCTGTTCCATTCAGTGATCCAACTCCTTCAGCTTTTGATCATACTCGTCCAACAATTGCTGCGACACGTTGGGATGCCATGAGTAGCCTGGGGTAGAGCCTTCCCCAGAAGAAGAGGATTTCAATGGAGATCACGGCCTCTTCCCTTTGTATGAAGCTTGTCGAGGGGAATGAGGCCAGCAATCATCGGAGTCGACATGCAAAGTGCATCGAGAATCTAGATGTGGTGACCATCGGGCAGGTCAAGAACTTGCCCGACAAGAGCATTGTGTAGAGTGGCAGGTTAGAGATCACGGTTGGTGACTGTGCCTGGAAGGTGCATCACACGGTGCAATCCCCTCCGACTATTGTAGCTATTGTTGTTGTTGTTGCTGGAGATCGTGGATGGCATCTGTTAGATTTTTCACCTACTGCATGAGGATAGTGAACCCAGGATCTAGCATCACCGATGCTTGTGAAGCACTCGGTTCTCCAAGAGTTGTCGAAGGCACTTCACGCAAGGATGAATGTCGAGCAGAGCCTGCAGAAGCATTCTGCACTGTCGTCTTAGCCATGGAGGTCATTGAGAGAGAAAATTTTTCTCTGCTCGATTGCCCTCTACCTGACGTGCCAAACTGTTATGACCTTTCTCCGATTTCGATAGTCGGCCTGGAGCCGACTAGCTACTGCGTCTGGATGTATTGTGATTGGTACATTGGAAGATGATGTGCCATCGCTGGAGAACGTGCACATATTCAAGACCAAAGGCGAGAGCGAGGGATTGCTGGTGTATGGCAAAGCTGGTCTCCGCTCGGTGCTAGGGAAAGTGAAAACCTGCAAAGGAAGTCCCACTAGAGGTGGCTCCGGCAAGAATCCTCCAATGCTCAAGTCAGTAAAATGGCTCAAGGAGAAAGAAAGATAGTCTCTAGATTGTAAATAGTGTGCGTACCTGGAGGGATCCTCGCTTATCTCTATTTATAGAGGAAGTAAAGTAGATGGTGAAAAGATAGGTGATCACATCAATCATGTCCTATCGTATGGTGCTGCAGGTACCACGTGGGCATCTTTAAATGCTGACAGTAGGTATGCCTTCTATTCGGCAAGCACATGGCGGCGGACGCTACTACATGTGGGGTGTAATAAATAATCTTGTGGGCGCATTTAATGAATTCATAGCATCCCATCACGGCATACAGCTAGTCGGCCAAAGTATGACGTCTGAGTGATATGACCTTGATGTGGTCTGTCAAAATGGCATGACGGCCATGTTCGGTGCTCAGTTAGTCGGCAGAGGCCCATGTTATCAGAGTCGGCAAGATAAAGCCATGGGAGGGTGGTGCCCTACTATCCAATGGTGTAGTCGGCCATGTACTGAGTATAAAGTCAATTACAGGCCGAGCATTATTCGGTGTAGTAGGCAGTGGGTGGCATGTTAAATCTAGTCGGCTCTGTGCCGACTGGAAGTATGCTATCCTTAGTCGGTCGGGTGTCTACGATAGTGTTTGGCATCAATCTTGTCGGATGAGACTCATCAATTCGAGTCAGATTGAGTGGCAGAAACTTAGTCAGTGTAGCTCTTCTAGTTGGCTCGGAGATGAGAAGATTTGATAATCGGCTAAACGATGGGGATCTACCCCAACAGCATGTAGTAGCGGAAGAAATGGGTGCTCTGGGCTTAGATTACACCACGCCTTTGCACTTGTCCTTGGTGCCCTGTACTTGTGCGGAAGGACGTATATGGTGAAGCGGGAAAACGGCTACTTAACCTTCCCCGGACGAGAGAGAGAGACGAATTATTCAAACAGGTTGCAAGATAAATTTTTTAACGAGTCTAATGAGTTTCATTATAATTATTATTCGAGATTCATGGAAGACCCTGCTCCAAATTGCAGGGACTTCCCCTCTTCCAGGAGTGGCATTGGAAGAAATCAAATTTATTCTGCCATCTGAAGCCGAATGTGAGAATTTCTATTTACCATTTCTCTGATCGTTCGTAGCAAGATTTCATAATTAATTGATAGCTGTAGGAGAGTGCGGATGAATCTTTTGGAATGTGTCTCGGAGAAAGAAGGATTGATCGGGATACAAAGCTAGATAATTTGTGCGCACATTTCATTGGACTTCTATAACATGTAACATTATAGCTAATTGAAGGCTTGAGTGGCATTTTTGCATATATGGAGTCTTCTTTTTTTTTTTGAAAAAAAAAAAAAGAACAGTTGGATTTATCCATCCAGATTTCATAAAGTACATGAAATCAAGTCAGAAAAGAGATTATAAATAAAAAAAATCAATAAAAAAATTATAAAAAATAAATTTTTTTATTATACAATTCATATAAGATTAAAAATATATCTATACAAATCTTCATATACTTCTCTATTTAAGTCCTAAATCTTCACCGGTCTATGAATTCAAATCTAATTAAATTTAATTATAACACATCACGATCAATCTGTAATCCTATAGCCGTTATACTCTAGACATGCGTAACAGAAATGTGTGCAAGCAAAAAGTAAGTAGCATTACACTTCAAACATGCAATCTCTCAGCTTCAACCATGCCTTGCACTCGTGTGTGTGCGCGCGCGTGCGCTCATGTTTATATATAATAATAATACGCTGTAGGAACGAGAGTATATGCATTCATATTTGAAAATTGTGTGTGTTTATATATAATAACAATAATAGGCTTTAGGAATAGAGTATGCATTTATATTTTGAAAATTTTGTATGGGAACACTTTGACAACAAAACTAATCAAGGATATAGGATTTTTATCCTGTAATTTATAAAAGATCTTAAATATTGTGAGCATCAAAAGTCCAAAATTCAAGGTCAAAAATACCTATGTTCATCAGGTGGCACCCTTCACCTTGGCAAAAATATTTAGTAGAGGTTTTGGGTCTACATTTGGATAACTCATCTTTCAACTTAGGAGTTCAAGAAAACGAAGATAAGACGATTGAGAAAATTTATCTATTTAATTACACAAGAAATATACAAAAATATTTTAAAATCACACATCTCACATGCATGCTAAGCCGATACGGATACTCAAATTAAATGTTGCTGCATCCAAAAAAAGTAGTAGTGTTATTCTCCAGCTTGAGGTTGCCATCGAGTTCACTCAAGTATTTTTAGGCCCTATTGAAGATTGCTATTAGCAGTAGAGTTTTTTTTAATATAATTTTTAATAAAAAAATATTTATTATTTTACTACAAAAAAATAATTTTTTACGATAAAATTTTAGTGATGAATATAAATTTTTCACAAATAGATAATATTTTACGATAAAAAAAATATTTCATCGTGAAAAATCAAGTGCTTATATTTTTTTGCGATGGAATTGAAAATTCCATCGCCATAAATTGACCTTCAATGATGAAAAAAATATTTCATCGCTAGAGTTTTAGTTTTTATGATGAAAAAATATTTCGTTGCTAAAGATTTGCCTTTTGTGATGAATTTTTCATCGTTAGAAATTTCGTCACTATTTTTTTGGATTTAGGGCAAATTTCAACAATGGAAAAAAATTTCGTAGCTAGAGTTTTGGTTCTCGTGATGAAAAAATATTTCATCACTAAAGATTTGTGTTTTGCAATGAATTGTTCGTCGCTAAAAATTTCATCATTATTTTTTTTTGGATTTAGGGCAAATTTCAATGATGAAAAAATTTTGTCATTGGAGTTTTGGTTTTTGTGATGAAAAAAATTTCATAACTAAAGGTTTGTCTTTTATGATGAATTTTTTTATAGCTAAAAATCTCGTCATTATTTTTTGGATTTTGGACAAAATTGAATGATGAAAACAAAAATTTCGTCGCTAGTATTTTGGTTTTTGCTACGAAAGTATATTTCGTCGCTAAAAGTTTCTCTTTTGCAATGAAATTTCGTCGCTAAAAATTTTATTGTTATTTTTTGTATTTAGGGCAAAATTTCAGGTCACTCTCTCTCACCTCGTCGAGCATGCCATTGTCCCACCATCCTCGTCATCACTTTACACCATCATTACTCCTCTAGGTCTGCCACCTACTACCAAAAATCAGCCTTCCACCAAGGGATATCACTAAAAAATCTGTCCCTCGAAAAATCACTAGGTGATTAGATAGAAATTTTCAAGAAATATTAAGTTGTATTCAAAACTCAATTTCATTGAAAAATATTTGAGTGATTTGCAAGAGATTTACCACCCTTGGTAAATCTCTTGAAAATCCCACGGTAATCTATAAGCACTATAAGAAATTTGATATTAGCGATGGCTAAGCGCCGTCGCTAATAATCTAAATGTCATCTCTGCCATCGCTAATAATGGTCTATAGTGATGGCATTAGAGACAGAAAGTCTGTCGCTAATAATATTTTTTTATTTTTTATTTAAAATTTTTTTGAAAATATTAGTGACGGAGATTCGTTGCTAATATACCATCACTAATAGCTTTAGTGACGATATTCTGTTATTTCAAAAGCCATCACTAACTATTAATTTTTTTTAAAAAAATCATCAATTATATTTATTAAATCTTGCTATAATTTAATTAACAAACAATTATATTTACTAAAATCTATTATAATTAAATTAATAAGTAACATATATTTCGAGCCACTTGGTCATCATAAATAAAAAACTAATAATATTATTATAATAAAATATAATTGTATAAATAACACTACTCAAATATGAAAAATAATTACACCATATGAAAACTAAAAAAAATCAACGAAGATCCTCTTCCTCCTCCTTGTGGTCGTGCTCCTGTACGTCCTCTACAGTAGCAGGTAGATAAGAGCTGGATATCCCAACATCTTATAATGAAGAAAAATAAAATAGTATTAATAACTTTGGAACTAAATTAATTAAAATAGTAAAACTAAAGTAATTAATGCACCTCATGCCTAAACTTTATCAAACCTCCAACGGATTTTTTTTACACATTCCATTTGATGATACAAAGCTATAGATACCTCCAATTAGTACTCCATTGGATGGTTAGATTGAATCTTGACCCCCTTGATACTCTCTCCCTCCTACTTGAAGCCTCAATCGGTACGGAGGGATATATTTCGATACGCTTTAACAATTTTTGAACAGATTATTCCTACAAATTTTGTTGGATGATACGGAGCTATAGACACCCCTGATCCATCTATTAGATAGTCAGATTGAATTTTAACCCCTTTGATACTCTCTCCTTGCCACTTGAAGACTCAACAGACATGGAGGGATATATTTCGATACACTTCTTCAATTTTCGAATGGATTATTTTTATACATTTTATTAGATGATACAAAGCTATAGATACCCACGACTCATCGTTCGGATAGTTAGATTGAATTTTGACCCCCTTAATACTCTCTCCCTTTCACTTGAAGCCTCAACCAGCACAGAGGAATATATTTCGACATACTTCTTTAATTCTCAAACAGATTGTTCCTACATGTTTCATTGGATGATACAGAGCTATCAACACCTCCGACCCATTCATTGGATAGTTAGATTAAATTTTGACCCCCTTGATACCCTTCTCTCCTGCCTCAAGCTTAAACCTACACGGAGGGATATATTTCGATATACCCCTCCAATTCTCAAATGGATTGTTCTTACACATCTCATTCAATGATACGGACGTATCTACACCTCCATCTCATCCATCGAATGTGTAGTTTGACTTTTTGTCCCCTTTATTCGACTCAAATCCAATCATGTGAAACTTCTAAATATAAAAATTTAAAATAAGTAAAAGAATTTATTATTACTACTTGGCTTACTTGATGTGATCACTATGACAACGAACTCAGTTAATCGCATAGATGCAGATCTCAAAAAATTTCTATAACTGTATCGTGGATGGCATCCCAAAAGCTCTGAGGTCGCTGACAAAAAAGTCTCTGCATGACCTCCTTGACATATGCATCACCCCACATCTAGATCATCGAGGCCTGAAAAGAGGACGTCGAAGGATAACGAGCTGCTAGAGGGTCGAAGATATGTCTGAACCCTATGATCCGACTCTTACTCACCCCTCCAGTGGTCCTGAGCCATCCCTCGAAGTCAAAAAGGGGCTGAGAGGACGGATCCTCACAGTGCCGCGCTATGATGTACTCCATGTAATCCATCTATACAGTTTAAAAATTCATTAGTCATATTATATATATCAGTATATATAAAAATTTAATAAATAATATTTTAACTTACCACGATCTATCTGGACTTAGAATCTATGTAATCATCAGTCCTCCTAGACTAGTGTGTGGCCTCCCACAACTATAGCCATCATGGTAGATGATCCAGTTATTGTGTCTATAATAAATAAATAACAAAATTAAGTTATTAAAAATAAGCTTATGATTAACTAATATGAGATTAATATAAGTTTTGAATTTTTACTAATCTATCTATGATAACATGTGTGCCAATGGAGCCGCTGGTGTACTTGATTGGATTCTGCTGAGCAGTTCGATTCTATTGAGCCCTCTGCTGTCTATCAGAGTACTCCTCAGTGCTCCACTAGTCATAGAGGGCCTCCCATACGTCTGTCCACATCCAGTGATTTGTGAAAGACTTCCAGTATGATGGTGACTCAAAACTAAAGAACTCAATGGTGGATTGTCGGAGGTGGTACAGCTCATCTCGGAGCCTATATGTGGCGACCTCCTCAAAGGCTCAATGATCAACCTCATCTTGAGGAGTCTTGAATCGATAATATGACTGCAATTAGAAGCAAGCATGTATTAGTAAATAGAATATAAATATACCATAAATTTAAAAATTAAACACCTTTGACTTATCAAGAATATCTCCCATGCAGCATCACGAGCCCCCGATAGCCAACTGAAGAACTCATTCACTGGCTCCGGCATCAATCATCTAATAATCTCGGTAACCACACGGGACACCCTAAGCTCCCTAAATATCCTGCAAAATTGATTTTGAATAATAAATATTGATTCAAAAATGGCTAAACTTTAAACATATTTCTTGAAGATGTAGTACTTACGAGCGACTCTGAATATACATGGGCTATCTATCCTCTAATCGAGTCGAAGGTGCCAGGAACCAGATGGATCCTCTACCATGATGCTGAGAGCTAGTCACTGCTCCATGTGACTATGGGGTCAATGATGACCCCACATCATCCAAACCTGAGAGTATCAAACATCATAAAGATTATTATATTAGATAATAAAAAATAAAGTAGCCTAATGGAGAAGTTCTAAAGTGTTAGATTTTACCGCATGGTGTCTCTGCGCAGAACTATGAGAGCTCTATCCTCTAGAGCTACTAACTCACCTAGCATGACTCCATCCTCTCAAAGTAGACATCCTATAATCTATTTAAAAAAATAGATTCACTGATTAATTATATAATTATGGCAAGCAATACAAGAATTGAAATGATGCAAGGCAAGTGTCGGGGGAAAAATTCGCACAGGCCAAAAATATGAAGAAGCCCAAGGCCCGAAACAACCAAGCCCAATTCCTGGAAGGGCAAAGCCATGGCTAGCTCGTGATCGACCTTCGCCTAAGTAAAACCACTGCTAACCTTCAGCTCACATCACCTAGGTGGAAAACCGACGCCAAAGATTCGTTGGTATAACTTGACGAGTCTTATTCGAAATCATCAATGAACTCCTGACAGCCTACCCACTGGTACCGATTCCTAGAGCTATTTGCGAACGATGCAGATTGATCGGGCATCTTTACATATCCAGCGGCCTCAGATCGAGTGAGCAGCAACAGCGACCAACTTGGCTCTCGATCGAGGGGCCTTTTCTTGAGAAATCAATCATCCGATCCTTCTTCAGCCCTATTCGCCAATGATGACCTGTTCAATGGCCCTCTCGATGGTTGTCGATGTCCATTCACCAATTGATTGCTGCTAATAAGTCCCCCTGAAGGTTGCTGACAAGGCCTCAAGTCAACCTGATCGATCCAAATGCACTGACCAATTGGATCACCTGAGCAGCTAGACAGTATTCTAACAAACTTGCGAAACATGATGGATAGGATATCCTGACAAACTTTCAGAGCGTGGCCGCACAGTGTAACTGACACCCATGACTAACAACCTGGTTAGTGGGTGGATAGCAAGCTTCCAGAAAATAGCCACGTGGCATAGCTGACACCCATGACTAACTGCCTGGTAAGTGGGTGAATGATAGGCAGCCTACCCTGATAGCCTATAGGCTCAGGCCTAACGACCTCTGAACTCCATCTATAAGATGAGAAAATGAAAACCCCAAGATAAGCCATTACTCTATCCCTCGTGCTCCTCCTTTTGTTGAATGAGATACTGACTTGAGTATTGGAGAGTTCCCACCGGAGCCACTTTCAGTTGAGGCTTTTCTTGTAGGTCTCACCTTCAGAAGATCGATCTCGACCATCCACTCTAGCTCCTCTGATGTCAATCGATATCTCGTACCAACAACAAATATATGAAAAGCAAATAGAAGCAAATTTAAGGGACAACTCTAGCTGCCCTTGGGTCAACTCCTTTTCCTTGAGGTCGACTCCTATGAATAAAAAGACATAATGGGAGTTTGATATACTTACACAATAAGAATATTAAATCTTAGCGATGGTATTAATGATGAAAAAAATTCCATCGCTAATAACACCTTTTAGCCATCATAAAATTGATCAAAAATATTATCATCGCTAATACTATTAGTAATGACAGTTTAATTATTAGCGATGGTAAAAGTCGTTACTAAAAGTGTTTAATTTTTATAAATTTTTTTATAATATTTAATTTTTTTTTATAATATTTAAATATAAAATAATTATTAGCAACTGTGAATTGAAGTTATTAGCGACGAAAATCTTGCTGTCGCTAATAATTTTTTAAAAAATTTGAATAATAATTTTAAAAAATATTTTTTAAAAAATATTATTAATGATAA
Organism: Elaeis guineensis; assembly: GCF_000442705.2. Classification (NCBI taxonomy): domain Eukaryota; kingdom Viridiplantae; phylum Streptophyta; class Magnoliopsida; order Arecales; family Arecaceae; genus Elaeis; species Elaeis guineensis. The sequence goes on along the minus strand of NC_026003.2, from coordinate 91,908,634 downwards.
AATTAGCAACGGTGATACTTTTTTATCACTAATAATTTAAAAAATTATTTGGATTCAATTTGAATCCATTTCGAACCTAATTTGAATCCAATTCAAAATTCTATCAAACCTAATTTAATTAGATTTTAAATCTAAGTCCTACTTAGATTATAAAACTCAATTAGTCTCAAATTAAGTTAAAATTAATTAAATTAAATTAAATTAAAATTAATTAAAAAAATAATTTTTAATTTGAATTCAATTCAAATCCGATTTGAATCTAATTCAAAATCCTGTCAATCCTAATTCAATTAGACTTTGAATCCTACTTGGATTGTAAAACTCAATTACCTTTAAATTAAGTCAAATCTAATTAAATTTAATTTAATTGAAATTAATTAAAAAAATAATTTTTAATTTGAGTTCAATTCGAATTCAATTCGAATCCGATTTAAATCCAATTCAAAATTTTATCAAACCTAATTCAATTAGACTTTAAATTTAAGTTCTAATTAGATTTTAAAATTTAATTATTATCAAATTAAATTAAACTTAAATAAATTTAATTTAATTTAAATTAATTAAAAAAAATAATTTTTAATTTAGATTCAATTCGAATCTAATTCAAACTTGATTCGATTCCAACTCAAAATTTTATCAAACCTAATTCAATTAGGCTTTGAATCTAAGTCCTACTTGGATTATAAAACTTAATTAGCTTTAAATTAAGTCAAATCTACTTAAATTAAATCTAATTTAAGTCAATTAACACTTGATCCATGATTCAATTCGAATCCAACTCGAATATTATTCGAATCTAATTCAAAATCTTATCAAGTCTAATTCAATTAGACTTTGAATCTAAGTCTTACTTAAATTATAAAACTTAATTAATTTTAAATTAAATCAAGTTTAATTAAATTAAATCTGATTTAAGTCAGTTAGAACTTGATCCATGATTCAATTTGAATCTAATTTGAATCCGATTCGAAGCCAATTCGAAATCCTGTCATACCTAATTCAATTAGACTTTAAATCTAGATCCTACTTGAATTATAAAATCTAATTAGCCTTAAATTAAGCTAAGCTTAATTAAATTAAATTTGATTTAAGTCAATTAGGATTTGATCTATGATTTAATTTGAATTCAATTTGAATTTAATTCAAAATTTTGTCAAACCTAATTCAATTAGATTTTGAATCGAAGTCCTACTTGAATTATAAAATTTAATTAATCTCAAATTAAATCAAATCAAATCCATGATTCAATTCGAATCTAATTCGAATCTGATTCGAATCTAATTTCAAATCTTATCAAACCTAAATCAATTAGGCTTTGAATCTAAGTTCTACTTAGATTATAAAATCCAATTAGCCTTAAATTAAATCAAGTCTAATTAAATTAAATTAAATTTAAATCAATTAAAATTTGATCTATGATTCGATTCAAATCCGATTCGAATCCAATTCAAAATTCTGTCAAATCTAATTCAATAAGGCTTTAAATCCAAGTCCTACTTGAAATATTAAAATCTAATTAGTCTTAAATTAATTCGAATTTAATTAAATTAAATCTAATTTAAATCAATTAGAACTTGATCCATAAATTAATTAAGCTCAAAAATTTAATAAAACCCAATAATGATTTTTAACCATCCAAAAAATAACCAAGAAGAAAAAAATTTAATATTAAAATTTAATATTAAAAAATTTGATAATATTAGTGATAGCATTAGCGACGGAATAATTTATCACCGTTAATAATTTTGAAAAAAATATTATTTTAAAAATTTTGAAAAAAATTAATATTAAAATTTAATATTTTAAAAAAAATTTAATAGTATTAACGATGGTGGATGGGTATTAGCGATGAAAATTATTGTCGCTAATATTTTAGCATGTAACACAAAGTTTTACCGACTGTATTACCGACGGCCATTGCTATTGGTAATAGTCCGACTACAAAACACCCTCAGCCCGTCGGAGGAAAAAAAATTTCATGCTCATGCTCCTCCTTCCTGTGAATCCCCTCTTGTTCTCCTCCTTCCTAATTTTTTCCTACCTCGTCGATGCCTCCTCCTGATCGATGGCGACCCCCCCTCCGGTGCATCCTTTCCGACATTCCTCGCTCCCTGTGCATCCTCCTTTCTGGTGTCTCGAACCCATTGGTGCCTCTTATGCTGTGGCCCCGAGCCCACCATCCCAGCCCTACCTCATCCATGGCTGCCTCGATCCTGCTGGTGCCTCCTACGCCACAGCCCCAATCCAACTACCCCGACTCCACCTCACCCGCGACTGCCCCAACCCTGTCGGTGCCTCCTACGCTGCGGTTCTGAGCCCGCCGCCCTGGCCCCACCTCGCTCGTAGCTGCCCCAACCCCATCGGCTCCTTCTACGATGCAGCCCTGAGCCAGTCGCCCAAGCCCTGCCTCACCTATGGCCGTCTCGACCATGCCGGTTGGATACTACGGTGTTGGAGAACGTATGCGATTTTATGCATGTATTTCAAATTTTTTTTGAATAAATTATAATAAAAAATAATTAGATTAATCAAATTAATCTAACATACATATGATCTAATCATCAAATCAACCTACTCTAGGATCTATGATATGATATGTTGCATATAAAATCTGAAATAATCATATGATAAAATCTGCATGCATAGATGTAAGCAGTAGATCAGATCTACACCTATCGAAGTTCAAAACTTGATATCTGAGTGTGGGTCGACAATCACTGCTACTGAAAGATATGGTAAGGATGATCCTTGCTAGTTGCTCACAGCCGCACACGTATCCGGCCTCTACGGGAAGTCCACTCGAAGTCCCAATCTGATCGATCTTCTCGAGAGTGCTAGCTCGCGCGAAGATCTTCTTCTTGACTGATCTGGATCTTTTCTTCAAATCTTTGAAACTTTTTTAGAAATTGAAGATAGATTTCTAGAGGAGATGAGTATGTGAAAGAAAGATGAAGAAGAAAATAATTTCTCTCTTATTTTTTCTCTCTTCCCAAACCCTAAGGAACAAATCCTGGAAAAATAAATTTTGCACATACCCTAAGAGAAAGGACTCTCCTTCTCATTTCACGCCTTGAACCCATGCCCAAGGACTTCTCACCATAAAAGCCCTTTTCTCTGGCCTCTTACATGCACAAAAGAGAAGAACAAACCCCTTTTTATTGGCGTGTAATAAGATGGGTGAAGAGTCCAAGGGATCTTGGACTCTTCCAAGAGATGTCGCACCCTCTCCCACTTCCACACCAAAATATGTCTAAAAAAATATGGGATGCTCCTTACCATATTTTTTTATAGTAAATTAGTTCTTCACTAATTTCTCACAAAAAATCTCCTCAAAATATTGTACACATAAGGAGAAAAAAAAATTAAGTTGGCGACAAGGTCTAAGAGATAATGTCAAACATTATCCATATGGTATCCTATTTCAAATCAGATTCGAACATACCATTTAAAATCAGATCCTACCCAAATTTGGATGTGAGAAAGGGATAGAGAAGACCTCTTTGGCATGAAAAAATCTCATGAAAAAATCTCTTGAGCATGGAGAAAGTTGGCATCAAAGTGGGAGGCGCATGGGGAGGAAGAGTCCAATCCTATATGGACTCTAGGTTTCCTTATTTGAATCCAAACCAAATCACATCTGATTTAGCCCACATAAAATATATGAAACTCAATCTAATTAGGTTCATAAATTTTTAATTAAATCTCAATTAAATTAAAAATTGATTGAATCAAAATTTTGATTAAATCAAAAATATTTCTCCTTTAGCAATTAGGTCATCTCATAACCTAATCGGGTCAAACCTAATTAAATCTAATTCAATTAGATTTTATTTAATCCTCTTTGCTCAATCAAATTGAGCTAATCAGCAATCTAATTGTTAATTAATTTTTTATTAATTCACTAACACTTGGTGAATAAATTTATTATAACTTTTGTATAAGGTTAATCATCAATCAAATTGATGATTAAGCCCTTGAACGATTCTCAATTGTTGATCAGCCACATGATCAGTCAAAAATTTTTTTTGAGTGTGACCTCATAGGTTCGAACCTAAGTTGGTAGCATAGGAATAAATTTTTGAACCAATCAATATAACCATCTAGCAATGATGATCCGATATCCGGATAGGTCAAATGATGGTGAAGCAATATTCAAGAATCTATTGGTGCATGGTTACCGTATAATTCATCCCTTTGATCCTAATACTTGAGAACGACCTAAGATTTAATTATCAATCTTAGATAAGTCATTCGTATTATATTTCAATCTTTCAAATCCATCACATGGATTATTTGGGTCTAGATTTTGTTAAATTAAAATATATTGATAGATTAACTCCTACTAATTCATAGAGGTCAATCCCATCTTGATTCATGCACCAACTTGATAAGTATTTGACTGCACCCAGAAACTTTTTGTTATTGAATTAGAAACTCAGTTAGTCTGGCACCAAAGTATAATGAGTTGCTTGCAAGTCATCATGGTGATCTCAGGTCAGAGGGACACCTATACCCATACCCTTCGCGAGCTACCTTTGATAGCAGAGTGCTCCACAGTTAGTCACATTTAGTGATGACATACTCCTACATCTCACCTGCATACCATACCAGTATCTCTACACTATTTGGTTACGAGAACAACCAACGCATATGGTATACAATGACCTACACTTGATATCGCTATTGTCCTAGTAATAGCATATCGTTTGGTCGTGAATCAATTTAAGAACTATGCGATAAATCCTCTTTTATCGATCAAAATAGTCTTAAGAATTTCATCACAATATAGGAGTTCATTAGAAGATGTAATCTTATGATGAAAAAGACCAAATAATTTTTATTATTTATCAATTTATATATATTTATAATTAGCATAATCGTCAAATGATTGATTTTAGGATATATTTTCCAACAACTCTCACTTGGACTAAAGTCAATCAGTATAGTATCATATACCCATCTTTGATTTATCATTTCAGAACTCCTAGATACCGAGGCTTTAGTAAATGGATTGATCAAGTTCTCCTTTCCATCGATCTTCTAAAGATTGATGTTACCTTAATAGATTTTTCGAATAAGGTAGTAGCAATGCAAAATACTTGATAAGCTAATGGAACTTTGGCTCTTTGGCATGAGCTATAGCTCCGGTGCTATATAATACAGCAGGACCATCATCGGAGAGTGCTACTCCTAGCTTGCTCGTGAATTTGTACAATCACATAGCTTCCTGCAAGCATCGAATGCTGCAATACATTTTGCCTCGCAAATTGAATTTGGCTATATTGCTCTGTTTGAAAACTTTCCAGCAGATTGCTCTATTATTTAGGATAAGGATGTATTTCAACATATTCTTTTATTATTATATCCAACTAAAAATTAGAGTCATGCTCTATAAATTTTAAGTCAGATTCTCTATAATCGAATCACCAGTCCTTAGTATTTCTCAAATACTTAAGGATGACCTTCCAGTAATTCTCACCTAGATCTTGCAGGTATCCACTCACTACCCTAATAAGTATACCATATTCAGTCTCATATATAGTGTACATGATAGAATAAATTCTACTCATAAACACCCTATGTATGCTGGACTGGGAAAACCCAAGCAGCCTCCTAAATCTATCTCTATAGATCTTCATCCCTAGGATGAGAGGGACTTTTCCAAAGTCTTTTATGGAGAGCTATAATAATAGCGAAACTTTTATTTTCTATAATGTAAGGATGTCATTTTTAATTAAAAAAAAATTATTCACATATAAAATAAGAAATACACTCATAGAACTATTAACTCATTTATATTTGTAGGGTTTATCTTCATTCTCAACGAAGCCATGCATTTTGATCATTTATCAAAATGTATGTTTCAACTCTGAAATATTTAGCATTGCCATAGAAAAGAATTATCTCGTTATGGTCAATACTATAATGTTGACAATATCCTTAGGCAACCAGACGAACATTTTAGGTCTCCACCTTCTCGTCTGTGCTCTCTAATCCTATTGAAGATCCACGTACACCCTATGGACTTTACCCTTTCGAGTGGATCAAAGAGTGTCCATACACCGTTGACCATTATGGATTTTATTTCAGACTCTATGGCTCCAAATCATTAATCAAAGTCGGATCTCTACATGACATCTATGTAGGTGATCAAATCCTTATTATTCTCATCGAGTTCAACAGGATCAAGTTTCGAAACTAGAAATCAAAGTATCTATCTGATGAATGCGGTACTTTATCGGATCTCCTTAATAGTGCTTCTACACCGAGTTCTGAATATGATCTAATCAAATTTAATTTTATGAATTTACTAGATTCTGTCGGTTCTTCTACCTATTGAACTTCATAAGTTTCACATTAAAGGCATCAGTTTCTTTACCGAGGTACTCCTTTTTTGAAAGGAATGCCAAACAACTCTTGATCTTTTACATGATAGAAGTTATATCCTCTAGATTCTTTGGGGTTACCTTTCAAAATAATACATATAGGACCAGAATCTAAGCTAATCAGTCTGCAAATGCTTGACATAAAATAAACACTCCCAAACCCTAAGGTAAGAGGGTTTTGGCTTATGCCTAGTCCATATCTCATATGAAGTTATTGCGACTGATTAATTCAAAATCTAGCTCAGAACATAACAAGAGTCTTAAGAGCATAACCCTAAAAGAAGACTGACAAATTTATAAACCCCATTATGGATCGAACTATGTCTAATAAAGTCGATACCAATAAAAGAGAATCCTATTCTCTTTTAGATATGTCAAAAACTTCATCGAAAAGGCATTCTCCTCTTTGGTCTGACCGTAGAGTTTCAATGCTCTTCTCAGTTTGTTTCTCTACCTTACTAAAAAATTATTTGAATATTTTAAATAATCTAAATTTAGGACAAACATATTCGTAGATTCAATATATCAATATGTATCAGATTCAGAATATCATCAACTCGTTCACCTTTTCCAACAAAAGGTGATTCGGTCATTTTATTAAAGAAATAGGATTGACAAGTTGACAATGATTCACAATCATTGACTTTGAAAATTTTTTTATTAAATCTATTTTTATTTGTATGATCGAGCCTAAATTATCAAAGATAAGAATCCATGACATAATCTACTTTAGGAGTTTATTTGATTGATGTGTACGTTACACTAACAGGCTATGTAAATATTATTTCTTAGTTATCCATCATAATTTTGACATCATTCATAATGATATCATAAAAATTATTAAATAATAGTGGCAATCACTAAAATGATATTATTAAAATTGAAAATAAGCTCGATGATTCCTAAATCAGAATTGGAATATAACTTTCATCTTTAACGTTTCAAAACCTTTTGTTGTTTTCAAACTTTCTACCAACCTGAAGTCATTGCAACAATTTGCATGAACTTTCGATATCCAATACCTAGGTAGTAATGTCATAGATAGAGAAATCATAAGGTGTTATCACATAAGTACCTTGTCCAGCAATCTTTTGCTGATTTCTCTTTCTTAGCCTGTTCGAATCAAGGGACTCTACCAGACTAGGTTAATCTTAGACTCTTTTATCAGTTCGGACTTCTCAGTCCAAGCATGACTTTTTTATACCTTCTTTTCCTTTTCTTTCTCAAATATTATTGTCCACTAAAGACACATCTTTAGAGGTACAAAAGAACTCCTTCAATATTTAAAAGATTTTCTCCCACTGAACATCATCAAATTTATAACTAAATTCATGTTCTTTACTGCTCTCAAAAAACACCATACGGTGATATGATCATTTGGCCACTTTTGATAAGTACCTTTGATCACATGATATGTGTTGGATGTGGGACATCAGGTGCTAGATCCATAATCATATTTAGGATCCATTCGTGCTCTAGAACTATTTGTAACTTTCAATACCATCTATCGAAGTTGGGTCCTATAAATAAGTCACTGTCAAACAGTGAATGGAGCAATGGATATCTAGCCATAACTGAAAGAAAAATACAAGACCTCAATGTTTATGAATTGATTAAGCCTAAATACTTGGACTTTAGTCTAAAGGTTCTCTCACTATTTTATACAAATTGGTAGCCTCTACCTCCAATCTGAGGAATTACTTTAATCCCTTAGTGGGTACTAGAATCCACACAGACTGCATACAGATCTAAAGATGGCTCGATCAACTCATATGTATTTATGGGTAGGTTCTCAATTAATTATTTCTCCAAATAATTTTTAGTAGTTAATTTAGCCTCAGATTTTATTTCAATAGGCGATGGGCCTCCATTGAAAGTTTCGATTAGGTCAAACCATTAACATGAACCTACTCAGTGATTCTAACTAATGAATGATCAAATCTGAAGATAGCTCGATCAATCCAACCATCATCAGATAGTATAATAGAGTCATCATATGATAAATGATAATTCTATTATTTCGAGAGAACACCAGACGGATGGCACCTGCAATGTCAATCAAAGATAATGGATCCATTACCATTCACCTTAATGGGAGGCTATGATCCAGTTATCCTCATAACTAGCTCATTTTATGGATCTAATAATTTAAAAAATTTAATTAATTTAAAAAAGAGAGAAAAAAAGATCAATCAGTAGACCACAATCCTCCTACTGACTTCATCAAGTTACTTAATCAGATTAGGATTATGCTGATCGAACTGGCACCTAGATCAGTCACACTGATCAACCTTAATGGTATAAGTCAACTCAAATCACCTAACAATCTCATCAAGACATAATCTATCAAATTGGTCAAGTAAGTGAGATCGATGGGAGGGTCTGCTAAGCTTGCTTTAGACACCATCGAAATGGTCAAGTAAGCCGCTCCTAATTAAAAACCATCGATCAAAATGTCAAATTTACTTTAGACACCAATTGACTAACTAGTTTCGATTTGACCAACCTAATAATTTGGGTTCAACCATTGAGCCACAATCAAGGTCTATTTGGTCTAATCAAAGATATGGACTTGACCATCTACAACTATTGTATTAATTCTAGAGAAATCTTAATTTAATCTAATTTAATATTTAGTTAGATTTAATTATTTTTTTTATAAAGTCCATTAACTCTTTGATTCTAACCTTAGGTCTAACCCAATTAAGAGGACATGATTTGAGCTAACCTATGCCCCTATATTTTATGCGAATGACATTAGATGTTTAATTTATAATTCTAGATCTAATTAATTTTTTACTTAATTCTCAATTAAGTTTAGCATTAACATGGATTTAGATTTAGGTTTAAAATAATTTTAATTTTTTATTTTGAAAATAATTTATAACAAATATTATGTAAAATTTTTTATTTTGAAATTGAATCGACTCAATCAATATTGAGCTGGCTACACAAGGAGACTGGGTCAACTTAGTTCAAAATTGGATCAGCTCAGTAATTATGTGAACACGTTTGAGCTCTGAAAAATCTTACATAATCTTAAAATAAAATCAATTATAAACATATTTTTAGATCATATCTAAACTTGTTATAATTTGAGATTTTATTTTTTTATTATTAAAATAATTTTAATTATATAGATTAGATATTTTATTTTTTACATAACTTTGTATCACATACAACAGATCTAGGGTTTCAAGATCTAGGGTTTTATGAAAAAATATGTTCTTCCTTTTGCATTCTTCTTCATAGGATTTAATCACATGACACCCCTACACGTCATAACAGCATCCCATCGAAGGAAAGAGAGGACCTTTAATTCCTTCTTGCTCCAATGATCGAACAGTCTGGTGACCAACCCAATCTAAGTACTTGCTAATCGGATCATCTAATCTAATCACATATCATATATGTTTAAATTTAGATCTAATCTAAATTACATCAGATCTGATCACAATCTTAGATCACATCTAAATCAGACCATAAATATCACATGCAATATAAAAAATTAGATTTTATCAAAAATCAGCACAAACTAGGACAACCTGTTCACTGTAAGGAGTAAACCCTACAGTAGGACAATCTTATATCAATTTATGTAATCAATCATTAATTAAATTCAGATCTAAGATATCATATATCATATCTAAATAAAATTAAAATTTAAATTTAATATGCACATATAATATGTCATAATGAAATTGGGCTCTGATACCACTATTGGAGAATGTAGGTGATTTCATGCATGTATTTCAAAATATTTTTGAATAAATTATAGTAAAAAATAATTAGATTAACCAAATTAATCTAACATATATATTATCTAATCATTAAATCAATCTACTCTAAGATTTATAACATGATATGTTGCATATAAAATCTGAATTAATCACATAATAAAATCTACATGCATGGATGTATGTAGTAGATCAGATCTACACCTATCTGAGTTTAGAACTCGATACCTGAGTATGGATTGATGATCGTCACTATTGAGAGATGATGTATTGTATTTTTATAGTAATTATTATTATTAGTTTTAATAATTTTGATAAAATTGATATAATAATTAACTAAATAAATGTAAGAACCTGATATGTTTTATGTCAATTGCAGGTAATTGAGCCAGGTCACACCTAATTGGGCTTAACCATATTTTAAAGGTCAAATTAAGTGAAATTGGTTGAGTCCGATTCAGCAGGATTTGTCATCCAGAGTTATCAGGTCTTGCATCAAAATCAGAGTCTACCTCAAAGCAGAATAACCAAATCAAGATATCAATGGACCCCACACCTTATCCTTTTTGGCATCATCAGCCAGAAAAGAAATTAGAGATGCAGAAAATAAATCAAGCAGTTAATCTCTCCCATCTAGTCAACCAATCTAAATTCTGGATATTTTGGTGTGAGGATCCCTAAAAGGCAAGCTACAAGATCCCAAATTGAGCAAGATTAGATCTTACAGAATTTTGAGAGAAGCAAGAAAGGAACATAATTTACAGAATTAAATTTGGATTCCAGATGAGGTGGCTACAGTAGGTTGAAGTTGGTAACAATGTTGGACACAACAAGAAACACCCGATACACCCAGATTCTTCTTAGTGTTTCTTGGCACAAAGATCTGATATGGCAACTAATTTTGGGTGGCAAAGAGCTATCTTGGAAAGAATTAAATGGAAGAAAATCAGAGTCCAAACTAATTCTGCATGAGGAGTAAACTGAGAAAGAATTGAAACTAATTCTTGGAAAACTTGATTTGGGCAGCCGAAACCTTACTTTGTTTTGCAGATTTTGTGGACCCAGAAAGGAAGAAATTCTTCTCCTCTAATTAACCATGCCTCCTTTCTTTCTTTTACTAAGGAAATTATAATAAAATCAAAAAATTTGGGCAGCATAAGGAGTAGATGGCTGGTGGTTGCTTAAAGCCTATCCAAAGGAGGAGAGATTCTATACCAAATAAAAAGAATGATATATAGAATAAAATCATGGGAAAAATACCACCTTAACCCTAGCCCTAGCCCTATTTAAGGATCCTAAAACACTAGCAGGAAGGAGAGGAGAATCATCTTTGAAAGCTAGAGATCAAGCAAAGAGAGTTTGGAGTATCTGGAAGATTTGAAGAGAGGATTCATTCGGCTCTGCAATTCCTTCAGAGTTTTTAATTCTTTCTCTTGTTTACTTTGTATTTATTTTCTAGAACTCATTGTTAGGATGATTTTAGAGTTTTATTCAAGTAAACTTGAGTTTGATTTTGATATGATGAAAAGCTAAATTTCTAGCTAGGGTACCTGATGTAGCTTGGATTTAATTTTAATTCCAGAATCTTGTATTAATTTTCTTTGTTAATGTAATTGTTTGTTATTTGCACTTAATGCTTTTAAGTATTATTATCTTTGGTACTTGATTGATTTCGATTTATAATTGGTACTGGGAAGGAAGATTATAAATTGGAGTTAATAACAAACATCATCGGAATAATAATTGGAGCGGGAGCAGAAGATTTGACCTGTGGGATCTTGAAAATAATCACTGTGCTTATTGAACTAATTAAAATCTATTTTACTATTGGAAGATAGATTATAGGTTTTAATTAGTATATTTAATAAGACTCAGGAGAGATTATTAAATAATTTAGGATTATTTATCCTTGCATTAATAATTAAATTTGGATTATTAATCAGAATAGCTGGAATTGATAATTGGTCCAAGTGAAATCAGATATACCCTAGTGCTTTATCAATCAAATTTTGATTCAGCTTTCATTGAGTTCTTTAGAGTTAATTTTATTTTTCACTGTCATTCAGTTTCGATCGTTTAGATATTAGTAAAATTAGCATTCATTTTTGGTAATTAAACTCAGTCCTCATGGAAATGATCTCTTATTTATCATTATATTACTTGAGCGATTCGTGCACTTGCGAAATAGGCTATCAAATTTTTGGCACCGTTGTCGGGGACTGGTGCTTTAATATCAAAAATAGTTGATTTTACTAGTAATCTAGATATTTTATTTTTTTAGATATTTAAAAAAAAAATCACTGACATTTCATAATGCTTAACTAATATAGTATAACCAAAAATATTAAAAAAAATTAATAAAAAAAGATAATAATCTTTCAAAATTACAACTTGGAAAAGAGAATCGGGTCGACTTATGAGAATTGAATCAAACCCCATTTCAAGTCAAAAAATTGAACGCACTTGTAAACAAAATATTAAAGCAGTCAGAGAAGGGAAGAAATCTGAGGCAAAAGTAGATCCAGAAATGGCTGAAGATCCAAGGAGAGAAGTAATCCTAGTAGGAAATAATGAGGTTGCTAGAGAGGCAAACCCCAGGGCACAGCGGGATTATGCCATGCCTACCGTGAATGGAGCTTCATCTAGCATCACAAGACCACCTGTGCAAGCAAACAACTTTGAGATCAAGCCTGCTTTGATCCAAATGATCCAGACAGCATTTCAGTTTGGAGGATTGCCCAATGATGACCCTAATGCGCACATTGCAAACTTCTTGGAGATATGTGATACCCTTAAGCATAATGGAGTGTCAGATGATGCAATTCGGCTAAGATTGTTTCCGTTTTCACTTAGAGACAAAGCTAAAGCATGGTTACAGTCTCTTCCTGCTGGCTCGATCACCACTTGGAATGACTTAGCACAAAAATTTTTGACAAAATTTTTTCCACCTGCTAAGACTGCCAAGTTGAGGACTGATATCCAAACCTTCGTGCAATTTGACATGGAGACCTTATATGAAGCCTGGGAAAGGTTCAAGGATCTGCTTAGGAGGTGTCCACACCACGGGCTGTGATGTGCAAATCTTAAAATTTGTAAATAAAACCGCAAGCGCACGGTGTGCAGAGTAGCACGACCAGCGAGTACGGATCGATCCCACAGAGACTTGGTTTTAAAAATGATTTTCAAATCTATGCTCAAGTGAGCTTTAACAAAAATCGAAAGTCGAAAGTTGTTTACTAAAGACAATAAGACTAAGGATCTAGGGTTTTTGAATCCACTAGATCTAGATTAGGGAATTCTACCTAAAATTTTTCTTATTGATCCTAATGACTACTCCTCTTGTCTTTCCCAAGCATAGATTATGAAGGGACTAAGGCCCAACGATAATCCATCAAGATTCTTTACAGGGGAGTAGTAACTAGGATCCCTTAGGGTTTTCTCCTCCTATGCACTGAATCAAGCATGAACTATGAAGGGACTCTGACCCAACTGTAGTTCATCAAAAATTCTTGGCAAAAGAGGAAGAAAAAGAAACCCTAAGAAAAAGAAAGAACTCTATGTAAAATCCCTACTCATGATCTAGCTTCATCGCAAACCCTAGAAGGGATGCTTAGCTAGACATGATCTAAATCTACTTGCAAAATTTAAATGCAGAAAAATAAACTACCCTAATTTCATAAATTAAACTATCCTAATTGCATAAATTTAAACTGCATAATTTAAACTAACCTAATTGCATAAAATTAAATTGCATAAATTAAACTATCCTAATTGCAAGAAAAATAAATTGCATAATGTAAAGAGATGAAATTGCATAAAAATAAGATTTTATATATAAAAAAAAATTTATTACAAAAACCTCAAAGCTCGAGGCTTGAAAAGAGAGCTAAAAACCCCACTATCTAGGGTTACAAGCTTGATCTCAAGGAAGAATACATAAAACAAGGGCCTTTGGGGGCTTTTTATAGGCATTTGGGGGTTATAAGGTTTTCAAAACTTCCGATGTGGGACTAAGAGGTTTTAGGGGGTTTATGGTGCGCCGATGGGTCCATGGTCCATGCGCCTGTTGCTGTGGACCAGGCGGCTAACCAGATAACCAAATCAGTTGATTTTTGACCAATTTTGATCTGATTTGACTCGGGTTTGACCCAATTGAGTCTTCTTTCTTCATTCTTCAATTCCTGGGTCAATTTAACTCCGTTTTGCATAAAATTTGCGCCGTTGGAATCCTCTTTCCTTGTTCTTTCTATTGATGATCTCTTCTTCTGCAAAATATAATAACAAGTATCAATTTCTTAATAAAGTTAGATAATTTAGATATTAATTGATATTTTTTATGTCAATTTATGACATAAATCACACCCCCCAACTTAATCATTGCTAGTCCCTTAGCAATGTACCAAAATAAGATCATATTCCAAAAAGATCCTTCCTTTGCAAATTAATTTAAGATCGAAATTCAAGAAGTTTTCTAGTATTACTAAGTAATGAGCTTCGAATTAGAATCGGTAGTCAGTCTACTTAGAAGCTTTCTTAGAGTACACTTAAAGTTTTATAGCACTTGTGTGAGTGATAACTAACTTAGTATTTCAGTATTAACTTGTACAGGCCAATTGTATCATTTTTCATAACTTAGTTCGATTAATTTTCTATACACCCCAGATTAAACAAAGAACTAAGGTAGCTTTCACACTGTTTTTTTTTTTTTTTTTTTTTTTTTTTTTTTTTTTTTTTTGCTGAGCATCCTGGCCTTCCCACCACCGTTTGACGCGAATCTCAACACTTGACTTAGGTGAAGAGACCCGGTTACTAGGCTTAGGGCAATCCACATTTACTCTATGTTTTGCATTTTATTTCAGGCAGGTAGCTCTTTCCTTAAATTCAAATTTCTTCAATTGGGGTGTAGAGAAAATTATCTAATTTAAATAATACTCAAATCCTTAATTGGCCTTACAATTAACACCTACTTTACCTTGTTAGTGTGCATGTGCAATTGGAAGTGCTAATAGTCTTTAAATGACCTAAGCCACCAAGAGTCTAACCAGCTAATCTTCTCCGTGACTCACTACATTAGCAAATACTTTCTAACTTACTCTTATTTCTTTTATAGATTAATTTATTTCATATATATATATATATATTTTTATTATTTTTTATTTTTTTTTTACATAATATATTAAATGCAAGAAATAACTCATAGTGGAAGGAAAAGGAAATGATAACACCTGATTTTGTTCAAGCTCTCCCCTCAACTTGACCGACATTGTCCCCAATGGAGTTTATCTAATTTATTTGTCTTAAGCAAACTGAAAACAAAGAAAGCATTAGAAATTAAATAAGCTGGGTTGCCTCCCAGAAGCGCTAAGTTTTATGTCTTCAGCCAGACCAAACCTCGAAGCAACTTAATCAGAATAAGTTGGTTCATAAAGAACCATGGCATCTTCAACAGTCTTGACAGGTAATTCCAAGAATGGTTTTAATCGTTGACCATTAACTTTAAAGATAACACCATTACTTGGGTTTTCAATCTCAACAGCTCCGTGTGAAAAGACTTCCTTTACTAAAAATGGTCCTGTCCATCTAGACCTAAGCTTTCCTGGAAACAGATGTAATCTAGAGTTATATAAGAGTACCTTTTGTCCGATATTGAAAGTTTTTCTCATAATTGATTGATCATGAAATGCTTTGGTTCGTTCCTTGTATATCTTTGCATTTTCATAGGCTTCATTTCTAAGTTCTTCTAATTCATTCAACTGAAGCTTTCTATGATTTCCAGCGTCGTTCAAATTTGTATTTAGTTGTTTGATGGCCCACATGGCTTTGTGTTCTATCTCAATAGGCAAGTGACATGGTTTACCAAACACAATCCTATAAGGAGACATTCCTAGATTGGTCTTGAAAGCGGTTCGGTATGCCCAAAGTGCATCAATTAATTTCAAAGACCAATCCTTTCTATTGGCACTAACAGTTTTTTCCAGAATTTGTTTGATTTGTCGGTTTGACACTTCAACTTGTCCACTAGTTTGAGGATGATATGGTGTGGTCAATTTGTGGGTGACATTATACTTTTTCATCAATGTTGCAAAAGGTCGGTTACAAAAATGGGTTCCCCGATCACTAATGATTGCCCTAGGAATACCGAAACGGGAGAGAATATTTTCTTTAAGAAACTTAATGACCATTTTGCTATCGGGTGTTCTACATGCAATTGCTTCTACCCACTTTGAAACATAATCAACTGCTACTAGAATATATTTATTTTCAAAGGAATTTGGAAATGGTCCCATGAAATCGATTCCCCAAACATCAAAAACTTCAACTACCAAGATTGGGTTGAGTGGCATCATGTGTCGCTTGGTGATTCGACCCATTTTCTGACATTGAGCACAACTTTTACAATATTCATAAGCATCCTTAAACAAATTGGGCCAATAAAAACCACATTGGAGAACCTTAGCAGCAGTTTTCTTAGACGCGAAGTGACCCCCACATGCTTGATCATGACAAAAAGATAAAATATTCATGACTTCGTTATCTGGGATACACCTTCTAATAATTTGATCAGGACATTGTTTAAAAAGATAAGGATCATCCCAAATGAAATACTTCACTTGGGCAAAGAATTTATATTTATCCTGCTTAGTCCAATGAGAAGGTATCTTGCCTATGGCTAAATAATTTACAATATCAGCAAACCAAGGTTCAGTAGACACAGACATGAGTTGCTCATCTGGAAAAGATTCATTGATGGGTGGCTCACTAGATGGTGCAACTGGAATTCGGGACAAATGATCTGCTACAACGTTCTCAGTGCCTTTCTTGTCCCTAATTTCTAGGTCAAATTCTTGAAGGAGCAAAATCCATCTGATTAAACGTGCCTTGGCATCCTTCTTTGCTAGGAGATGTCTAATGGCTGAGTGATCGGTGTAAACAATGGTGTGGGTCCCAACCAAATAAGATCTAAATTTCTCTAAAGCAAAGACAACGGCAAGGAACTCCTTCTCAGTTGTGGTGTAGTTAAGCTGCGCATCATTTAAGGTTTTACTTGCATAATATATCACTCTAGGCAGCTTGTTTATTCGTTGACCTAAGATTGCGCCCACAACATGATCGGACGCATCACACATTAATTCAAATGGTTCAGACCAGACAGGAGGATGAATGATTGGAGCTGATACAAGTGCATTTTTTAGAAATTCAAAGGATTCCAAGCACTCATGAGTAAATTCAAATTTAGTATCCTTTGCCAAAAGATTAGTCAGTGGACGTGCTACTTTGCTAAAGTTGGCAATAAACCTTCTATAGAATCCAGCATGACCTAAAAATGAACGTATTTCTTTCACAGATTTAGGTGGTGGAAGACTTGCAATTAGATCTATTTTGGCCTTGTCCACTTCAATCCCCTTTTTAGAAATGACATGGCCAAGAACTATTCCCTGTTTGACCATAAACTGACATTTTTCCCAGTTGAGAACTAGGTGCTTCTCCTTACATCGTTCTAGAACTAATTGCAGGTGATTCAGACATTCGGAGAAGGTTAGACCAAAAACAGAAAAGTCATCCATAAAAATTTCTAGAAATCGTTCTATCATATCTGAAAATATGCTGATCATGCATCTCTGAAAGGTTGCCGGTGCATTACATAGTCCAAAGGGCATTCGTCTATAGGCAAAAGTACCAAATGGACAGGTGAATGTAGTCTTTTCTTGATCTTCAGCGGCTATGGGGATCTGGTTGTAACCGGAGTATCCATCAAGAAAACAGTAAAACTCTTGTCCGGCTAGTCTTTCCAACATTTGATCAATAAATGGCAAAGGAAAGTGATCTTTTCTTGTCGCAGCATTCAACTTTCTATAGTCTATACAGATCCTCCATCCTGTTTGGGTCCTAGTTGGGATAAGTTCGTTTGCATCATTTTGGACCACTGTTACCCCAGATTTCTTGGGTACTACTTGAACTGGGCTTACCCAAGAGCTATCAGAAATAGGATAAATTATTCCACTATCTAGGAGTTTCAGAATCTCCTTTTTAACTACATCCTTCATAACTGGATTAAGCCTTCTTTGGGCTTCTCTTGTTGGTTTAGCCTCTTCCTCTAAGTATATTCTATGTTGAACTATAGAAGGGCTTATTCCTTTGATATCTGCTATGGTCCAACCTATTGCTTCCTGATTTGCTTTTAGAACTGACACTAACTCCTCCTCTTGCTTGGGATCTAGGTCTGATGCAATAATTACAAGCAAAGTTTCTTTGGGTCCTAGATATGCATACTTGAGATGTTCTGGGAGGGGTTTCAGTTCTAAAATGGGTGCTTCCTCTATCGATGGTTTAGGGGATGGTTTCACCATCTCAATGATTGGTTCAGTAGGAAGTGTCGATTCTTGATTAATCTGATTTTCTTTAAGTATTTCATTGACATCCTCAGACTCATGGATTAACCAGGGGTTAGACTCTAGGTCGACTTCATCATCACTAATGTCAATGGATTCATAAATACCATCTTGGACTACATTGACATCAGCATGAGAAGAGGATTCCTGTTCTAAGTTAAAAACATTAAGCTCAATGGTCATATTCCCAAAGGATAACTTCATTAGACCATTTCGACAATTGATTTCAGCATTGGCCGTAGCTAAGAATGGTCTTCCTAAAATGACAGGTATATGTCCTTTAGGATTCGCAACTGGCTCAGTCTCTAAAATAATAAAATCTACAGGAAAAATGAAATTTTCAACCTTTATCAGAACATCCTCGACCATTCCCTTAGGGATCCTGAGAGATCTATCGGCTAACTGTAATGTGATCCCAGTAGGTTGAAGTTTTTCTAATCCTAGTTGTTCATACACCGAATATGGAAGGATATTCACACTAGCTCCTAGATCTAGCAAGGCCTTTTTTATATTGGTTTCTCCAATAACACAAGAAATTGTTGGAGCTCCAGGGTCCTTATATTTAATTGGCACATGGCTAGATAGGTATGAACTGACACTTGCAGCCAAAAATACTTTCTTTGGTACATTAGTGGTCCTTTTCCTAGTGCAGAGATCTTTTAAAAATTTGGCATAAGTTGGAACCTGATGGATTATATCTAAAAGAGGAATATTAACTTGGACTTGTTTAAATACCTCTAAAATTTTGTCTAAATGTTCAGATTTATTGGATTTCAGTCTGTTTGGAAAAGGAGCTCTAGGACTTTTAAGTACTGGACTAGGTGAATTTTCAGTTTCTGGTGCTTGAGGTTGAAAGGTAGTAGTTTTAGAAGGTGACTCGGCAGATGAGTCATCTATATCATCAAGTGCAACTACCTTATTGTCTATTTGTTTTCCTGATCTTAAGGTATGAATGGCATTTATACCATTAACTTGGTTTCCTTGTTGGGGTCGTGGACCATTTTGGTTCCTAGGATTTGGCTCATGTTGGCTAGGTAACCTACCATGTTCTCGTTCACTAATGGTCGAAGCCAGCTGACTTACTTGCATTTTCAGACGGGCTATAGCTTGGGTGTTATTATTTATGAGTTGACCCGTAGTTTGCATAAAGCTGGTATGTATTTTCATCATGGCTTCTAGGCTTTTCTCTAAAGAGGTAATTTTTTTGTCATTATCATGGAAGCCTGGCGGGTTGTTCATCACTGGGTTGGACCTTAGATTTTGCTGATTGAAATTTTGATTACCTACATTAGGATTCTGGGACCATGAGAAATTCGGGTGATTCCTCCAACCTGGGTTATATGTGGGTGCATAAGGATTGTTCAATGGTCCTTGATAGGTGGCATTCACCTGTGCACACTCATTCGAGTAGGAACATTCTTCTAAGACATGGTTTGGTGCATTGCACCCTTTACACATGGGTGCAGATATTTGATTTACATTGGCTGGTCTCTGTAATTCTAAGGCTTCCAATCTACGTGTTAAGGTTGCAATCTTGGCCTCTGATGCTAAGGTTGGTTGAATTTGATGCATTCCTCCTCTTGAAGGTGTAGCTTTATCAGGTTCCCTAGTTGTTTCCCACTGTAAATTTTTCTCGGCTAGGTCTTCTAAGAATTGCCAAGCTTCAGTAGTTTCTTTGTCCATAAATTGACCTTGGCACATGGACTCTAGCATGGTTCTTGAGTTTGAATCTAACCCCTCATAGATGATCTGGCATAGTCTCCAAGTTTCTATTCCATGGTGTGGGCATTGGGTCAAAAGATTCTTGAAACGATCAAAGTACTTCCAAAATGATTCACCAGCTAGTTGGTAAAATTGATTTATTTCATTCCTAATCCTAGCTGTTTTATGATGGGGGAAATACTTTTTAAAAATGTTCTCACAAAGCCCTCCCAGGTAGTGACAGAATAGTTTGGCAGACTATAAAGCCACTTCTTAGCATTGTCCTTAAGGGCAAAATTGATTAATCTAAGTTTGACCTCATCCTCTGTTAATTGCAGTTTCATGGTTGCACATACCTCCTCAAATTCTCTAATAAATATATAAGCATCCTCTAATCCTGTGAATTTTGGAAGCATATTTATGATTTGAGGTTTGATTTCAAAATTGTTAGCTGTGGGTTGTGGCAACCTGATACAAGATGGTTGGATGGAGCCAACTGGATAACACAAATCTTTAAGGGTCATGGGTTGGATTGGTTCAGCCATTGGAACAACAGGAATTGACTCAATTCTAACTAGACGACCTGACACTCTTCTCCACACACGAAGTGTACGGTTCTCGATGTTTATACAATTTTTTTTTTAATAAAATTTTTATGTATAAGGAAAAGAAAGAAAAGAGAAAAAGTTCTAAAGAGAAGATCCTAAGGAGTCCTAAATCTAAAGAAAAGTAACCAAATTAATTTAAATTTTAATTTTTTTTTTTTTTTTCAAACAAGTGAATCAATAAATTAAACTCAATCTATCCTAGGGTTAACCTAAATCTAGACAGCTCCTAACTGTTCCAAGATGACCCTTCAAACCTTCCAAGTGGAGATTGATCAACTAGTTAGCCAGGTAAGTATAAGAGGTGGGAGGTTCACTCATCGTTGCCTTTCTAGACACCAAACGAGTTGGCCAGGCCAGCAACTGAACCAATTTAACAAACCACCCTCAGGGACTTGCCTAGACACCAACTAATCAAACAACTCAAACTTGGTAGAACTCTTAGGGTTCCTTGTCCTATTGAGCTCGAATTCCTTAAGGTTGACGTCTAATTGATTTTAAGATTAAAAGTCTAGGTAATGCAATATGATGGACAAGACCACATTAGTGCTACGACGTCGTGGCGAAGACCACGGTGGGAGATCGAGCGCAGCGCCCGCGACGGGAGAGGGAGGGAGGGGACATCCCCCGTCTCTGTGAGAAGACCTGGCCGACGGGTCCAGAACCGGCCCGGTCGACTTAACTATTTGTTTACCAAGGCCGAGACCGGACCTGAACACAAGAGGGGTCGGAAAGGCAAGACGAGCTGCCGGTTCAAGAGGTGAAAGCGGGTCGGATCGTATTTATCTAAATTTATTTTTATATTTTAATCTATTTAAATATATATAAAAAATTAAATATTTAACTATTATCTATATCTAAATATCTGAATCTATTTATAATTATATTTAATTTTATATAATATTTATAAATTTTTAAGATATATAACCATATTAACATCCTACTAATATAATTTATTATCCACTTAATAACATCTTTTATTTCATGATCATAAAATTTAATTATCTGACTTATATCGATATTTATATCAATTCTTTCATAATCTCAATTATATTCGTATTTATTTAAAATAAATATAAATATAAATTTTTATATTTAATTAATATCTATATCTATATTTATATTATTTAAATAAAATAAAATATAGGTCACGGATATACTGGTGTCCAGCTAGTGTCCACTCCGGATTCCACGCCCATTTCCAATGAAAAAAAAAAAAAAAATCAGGTCATGAGAGGTCGGACCTCAAGTAAATGAGTGATGATGTTCGATTATTTTTTAAAAAAAAAAAGTTTAATGATTAAGATTCTTAGAAGTAAACAAATAGCATCAGTGATGTTTTAATATTCGAATAATTTAGATTCTTGCAAGATAAACCAATAGGCAACAATGATAAATTTAATAGCTCTGTGGTTAAGTTGCAAAAAATACTGTGGTTAAGTTACAGATCACTGTTGTTTGTTTAACAACATGCGGAAATATTGGGAGTGGTGGCTTGGTTGTACAGCTACTATCAGCTGAGAGTTCACTTTCTATAACTGCATGTTCTCCATCTGGACCTTTTCCTGTATATCTATATCCCTGCAGGTTAGTGGTGGCACATTTGCTCAGTGCGGGAACCGGGGCCTTGGACGTATTTTGCTTGTTCTAGAGTTCTTTGGTATCCAATTGTTCATCTGGTCCTCTTTTGTTTCAATTTTAATATTAATTTTTATTAAAAGAATTGAGCTTAATTAAAAAAAATATCTAATTAAAGGTTCAAGAATTTATTCCGTAGCATATTCTTGATTATTCTTTGACATATTCTTGTTATTCCCTATCTATATTTGAGTCTACATATTTGTATTTATAGGTCTTTGTACACACTTTTGATTTAGATTGAAGAAAAATAAAAATAAATATCTCCTTCTCTTTTTCATCATGGTATCAGAGCTTCCGGGTTCTGATCCATTCTTTCTTCCTTCCCCTTCTTAAAAAAAAAAAAAAAAACCTTCTCTTTCCTCCGCCCACCTCTGCCCTCGTTTTCCATTATTATTATTTTTTTTCTCTCTTCACAGCAAACTGCTGCCACCTTTCTCTCGGGCATCACCTGCGAAACCCCTTCCGACCGAAACCCCTCCGAAACCCCGGCGTCACCTTTCTTCCCGGTCGCCACCGCAGCCATCGCAGCTCTCTTTCTCACCGGCCGCCTCCATCGAGCCTCCGTCGAGCCCCTTCTTTCCGGCCGAAGCCCCTCCAAAGCCTCCGCATCCACCGAGTCCATCCGCAGCCATCGCCACCGCAGCCCCCTTTCTTCCCGGCCGAAACCCCTTCGCCGGCATCCGTCGAGTCCATCCGAGCCCCTTCTTCCCGGCCGAAGCCCTTCCAAAGCTTCCGCATCCGTCGAGTCCATCCGCAGCCATCGCCACCGCAGCCCCCTTCCTTCCCGGCCGAAAACCCTTCCTCCATCTCCCGGCCAACCTCCTTCTCGTCTCCCACCTCCGCTTTGGCGTGCCCGACGTCGTGGCGGCCTCTGCTGCCTCCAGCCCCCGACGGCGTCGCCGACGACGGCAGCAATCCCGTGCTTCATGAGATACATAATCGGTAAAAGCCACAGCTTCCTTTTTTAACCCTTTCTTTTATTTCATTTACCAAAAAAAGAAAAAAAAAGAAAAAAAAAGAAAAAAAAATGAAGAACTTTTATGCCTAGATACTTAAGAAGCCTGTATTTACGGTGTATCCGGTGATTCGTGTGTCTGGTGATTCATTGATAGTGTGTCAGTGAGATTATCATTTTGTTTGTATGGCCAATCCAATTACTATGCAAGATCTTGAAGGTCTGCTGGATCGGCTTATTACAGTTGCCACTCGATCAGGGGGTTCGTCAAGAGATAGTGGATCACTGAATGCTCTTCAAGTGGCTGTAAATTTTGATGGCCCAACGACATATTTACAATGGGAGAGGAGCACTCGTCTACTTGTACAAGGGCGAGGCTTGGAGGGATATCTCACCGGCACAAAGAAGAAACCTGCTAATAATGAGCAGGATATGGCTCAATGGAGAATGGAGAACTCTGTTGTTCTAGCATTTCTTCTAAATACCATGACACCAAATGTGGCAAGAAGTGTGCAACTGCTGGAGACTGCACAGGAAGTCTGGGAGAAGGTGGCCCAAATGTTCTCACAGAAGCAGAATTCTGCTCAAGCATTTGAGATCCGTTCTCAATTACGTCAGCTTCGTCAGGGAGATTTATCTATCACTGAATATGCCACCGAGTTGAAACGTCTTCGGTCCGAAGCTGATCATTATAGAACTTTTGCTCCACAATGCTCCATCGATGTTGATGGATTTCAGAAATATTTAAAAGAAGAACGGGTCCAGGACTTTCTATATGGTCTGAATCCAGAATATGAATCTGTCAGAGTTCAGCTCCTCGCCAGAGATATTTTACCTAGTTTAGGTCAAGTCTTCTCTACTGTTTTAAGCGAGGAGACACGGCGACGAGTGACTTCTGACTCCAATAGTTCTATAAGATCAGCCCTTACCGTACAGCCACGCAGGTAGGTGAGAAGGTATGTTTTCATTGTAAAAAGCCTGGGCACACTAAGGCATTTTGCTGGGATCTCCATGGCCGTCCAAATCAGCCTGGGCGTGGTAGTCGGGGCCGTGGTGGTTGTCGTAGTGGTGGAAGAACTGGAGGACAGAATCATGTTCGTGGACCTGCCCAAGCCAATCTCTCTAAAGAGACCAAGGGTGCTGTACACAGCTTATCTACAGAGGAGTATCAGACCTTTCGACAAATGATGGAAAAGTATGAATCATCTTCTAACACCACACCTTCTACTCTGGAACAGTCTAGCCACCAGGACGAATATCTTGATTCCTCTCTTTTTGCACACTCAGGTACTTCATATAAGTTATCACATGCATTTACTTGCGGGACATCCAACTCCTGGGTAATAGACTCAGGAGCATCCAGTCACATAACAGGGGCACCTAATAGTTTTATTTCATATTCACCATGTTCAGGATATGACAAGGTCAGAATAGCTGATGGATCTTTTACTCCTGTTTCAGGAAAAGGATCCATTGACTGTACTCCTAACTTAAGATTATCATCAGTATTGCATGTTCCATCCTTTCCTACAAATTTACTCTCTATCAGCTCTGTTACTAGAGATTTGAACTGCTCTATCATTTTTTGGCCTTCACATTGTCTATTTCAGGAGCAGAAAATGGGGAAGATACTTGGGGGTGGTAGAATGCACAATGGACTCTATTATCTATCAACTGATGAGAAAAGTATGAGCTCTTCTTTGACGGGGTATGCATTGTCTGCTGAAGGTGCCACTTCAGAACTTATGTTACATCATCGTAGGCTGGGTCACATTCCTTTTTCTATTCTTGGTCGCTTATTTCCATCTTTATCAACTAAATGCAATAAAAATTTGTTAGTTTGTGATCATTGTGAATTGGCTAAACACACCAGAGCAGTATTTTCTATATCTGGAATTAGAAGTTCTCAACCTTTTGCTTTAATTCACTCTGATGTATGGGGACCATGTAGTACCAATACTCTCAAGGGCCATAGGTAGTTTGTTACCTTCATTGATTGTTTTAGTCGAGTAACTTGGGTCTATTTATTGAAGAAAAAAATGGGAGTTTTAAACTGTTTTAAAGAGTTTCATAAATTTGTAGGTACTCAGTTGGTGTTGAAATTAAAATTTTACGTTCTGACAATGGCACAGAATATATTAATCAGGAGTTCCGTGCGTATCTTCAAACTCACGGAATTCTTTATCAAACCACTTGTGTTGATACTCCTGCTTAAAATGGAGTTGCCGAAAGAAAAAATCGGCACTTATTGGAAGTAGCCCGATCCTTACTTTTTACCATGCAAGTTCCTAAATTTTTGTGGGATGAGGCTGTCTTGACCGCGGCTTACTTGATCAATCGTATGCCTCTAAGAACACTCGGGTTTAAGTCCCCCATACAATGTTTGAAAGGGTCTACTGATTATGTAGTCACTCCTAGGATCTTTGGATGTGTTTGTTTTGCTCATGATCATAGACCTTCAGTAGGAAAACTAGATCCACGAGCATTAAAATGTGTCTTTGTCGGTTATCCTGCTACTCAAAAGGGATACAAGTGCTATTATCCCCCTGAGCGACGAATGCTTGTTACTATGGATGTTACTTTTCGAGAAACTGAAGCTTATTATGGAAGTCGTCTATCTGATAATAAGACACCAGAATTACTTCTTCTGGGTGACTTTCTATACACACCAAATTCTGGTGCCCAGGGGGAGTATCATAGTAATGATGTTCAGAGGGAGCCTAGTATTGAGAATGATGTTCAGAGGGAGCCTAGTATTGAGAAAGAAGAAGAGTCCAGTGTGCATTCACCACCAATTGCCTAGGTATCTCCACCGCTTGAAGCTTTTTCTCCAGAGTCTCCTAATGGTAACAATATTTCTACTACTTCTTCCATTTCTAATCTTAATATTCCTATTGCAAAACGGAAGGGTACTCGCTCAATTGTTCCTCCTGCTCGTTACCGTTATGATATCACTAATTATGTTTCATATAAGAATGTGTCTCCATCTTATCAAAGCTTTATAGCTGTATTAGACTCTGTCTGTATTCCTAGTACCTGACAAAAGGCTATGGCAGAACCTAAGTGGAAGGAAGCAATGTTAGAAGAGATGACTGCTTTATCCAAAAATCAGACGTGGGATCTGGTCACCCTGCCAGCTGGGAAGTATCCTGTAGGGTATAAATGGGTGTACACTATAAAGCAGACTCCAGAAGGCAAGGTGGAAAGATACAAAGCTCGGTTAGTAGCAAAGGGATACACTCAAATATATGGAGTAGACTATGATGAAACCTTTGCTCCAGTGGCCAAGATGAACTCTATTCGAACACTTATATCATGTGCTGCTAATTTTGGCTGGAAATTACATCAGTTAGATGTGAAGAATGCATTTCTTCATGGAGATCTTCAGGAGGAAGTATACATGCAGATACCACCAGGATTTGAGACTAGAGCAACAATTGAAAAAGTCTGTAAGCTAAAGCGCTCACTTTATGGTCTTAAACAGTCTCCTCGAATCTGATTTGATCGATTCAGTCGGACTGTAAAAGGAATGGGATATAAACAGAGTAATGCAGATAATACTCTATTCTATAGACATCTCAAGGAAAAGAAAACTATACTCTTGGTTTATGTTGATGATATTGTAATAACAGGAGATGACCATCATGAGATTAAACAACTCAAAGAAAAACTAAAGCAAGCATTTGAGGTAAAAGATCTGGGTCCACTAAGATATTTTTTGGGCATAGAAGTTGGACGATCATCCAAAGGTTTTTTTCTGTCACAACGAAAGTATGTATTAGATTTGCTTTCTGAGACTGGGATGTTGGGGTGTAAACCTGCTACTACTCCAATAAATCAGAATCATCGAACAGTGACAGATGGTGGAACTCCTGTTGATCGAGAAAGGTACCAGCGGTTAGTTGGAAGGTTGATATATCTTTCACATACAAGACCCGACATAGCCTATGCTGTCAGTGTCATCAGTCAATACATGCATGATCCACGAGAATCACACATGGAGAGAGCTTTCAGAGTATTACGCTATCTGAAAGGATGTCCTGGTCGTGGTTTGTTGTTCTCACAACACAACACATTCCAGGTTGAGAGATTTACTGATGCAGATTGGGCTGGATCATTGGATGATATGCGATCTACTTCTGGGTATTGTACATATGTAGGGGGTAATTTAGTTACCTGGAGAAGCAAGAAACAGTCAGTGGTGGCTAGATCATCAGCAGAAGCTGAATATAGAGCAATGGCTCTAGGCATATGTGAACTTCTTTGGCTTCAGAAGCTGCTTCAGGAATTACAACTTCTAAACAAATTTCCTCTTCGGTTGTATTGTGACAACAAAGCAGTGATTGAGATTGTAAGCAATCCGATACAGCATGATCGTACCAAACACATCGAGATTGACCGTCATTTTATCAAAGAAAAGATTAATCAAGGCCAGATCTGCATTACCTATATTCAGTCTTCTGATCAGGTGGCAGACATTCTAACCAAAGAGCTTAGCTCATTGTGTTTTTCTGGATTGACTGACAAGATGGGGCTTCGAGATATCTTCGCCTCATCTTGAGGGGGAGTATTGGAAGGATTGAGCTTAATTGAAAAAAATATCTAATTAAAGGTCCAGGGATTCATTCCGTAGCATATTCTTGATTATTCTTTGGCATATTCTTGTTATTCCCTATCTATATTTGGTTCTACATATTTGTATTTATAGGTCTTTGTACACACTTTTGATTTAGGATGAAGAAAAATAAAAATAAATATCTCCTTCTCTTCTTCATCAATTTCAACCTTGCTTGGGTGGTGTGCCATGTGGTACCCATCCGCTGTTTTCTGAGACTGTATAGCAGCTTCCACTGTTTTGGGGTCATTATCTACCTGCTGTGGAACGTATATGTTACTGTTTCACCTTGTTATGGGTATCAATTTCAAAGGAGTTCTTCTTCTAATCCATTTACTATACAGCTATTTTGGGATTTCGAATTCTGTGGAGTTACAACAGTTGTTACATGCCCGCACAGAAGTTTTGGGTTTTATTCACACCTGATTGTTTTTTTTGTAAAGGCTCAAGTTAGAGCTATTTTGTTCTACGTATGTATCCATCCTTTACTTTGTATCTGCAGTTGTAGGGTTCTCAGGCTTGCATTTTGTTCATATCTTGACAGGCCTGTTTTGTTCCCGTACTTGTACATTTGTTAATCTAAATAAATACTCTCACACCTTCTACCAAAAAAAAAAATACTGTGGGGCTCCCTCATGCATGGTAGAAGCTCCTCAGGCATACATGATAATGGCTTGGTAAATATAAACGATGATGATCCAATGTGTCATAAATGCATATTTCTAAATTTTTTTTACCTTATCTAAGATTTTGGCCAAAATCTAATATCTATATCTGAAAGGAGAGTTTAGAGCTCTCCCAATGTACTATGTGTCAAACTCTGAACTCTCCAATAATTTTTTATTTATATTTTCAGTAATATTTTTTTTTCTATTTTGCTTCGAACCCTTTTCGAGCCATCGCGGATGCCCACCTCTTCGCCACTTTTCTTGTCGATCTCCATCACCTCCCATCGGTCTCTGCCACCTCCCACCAGTCTCTGCCATCATCTTCCTCCCCATTCTTACCGGTCTCGGCTTCCTCCTCCAATCTCCCTTAGGTGCTTTCCTTCCCACAAATTTTCAAAAAAGAGAAACGCTGATCTCCTCCCTGCTCTCCTTGCCGCCACCTCCTGCCAGTCTCTACCATTGCTTTCCTTCCCATCATCACTGGCATTGGCCTTCTCCTTCGATCTCCCTTAGGTGCTTTCTTATCCATATATCTCCCTCAAGTATCGAGCTCTGAACTCCCCAATGGGTTTTCTTTTTAATTTCCTGCAATTTTTTTTTTCCATTTTGCTTCAAACCCTTTCCGAGCCTTCTTCCCAAACCGTCACGAGCACCCACCTCTTCCCTACTCTCCTTGTCAGTCTCGACCACCTCCTGCCAGTCTTCCTCCCTATCATTACTAGCATTGGCCTTCTCTATCAATCTCCCTCGGGTGTTTTTCTTCCCATAGATCTCCAAAAAAGAGAAAAAAAGAAAAAAATTATCCAACATAAAACCTCAACTATCGTCTAAGCTTTCCTACTCGGCCGCACCAAGCCTCCCACCCTATTGGGACTCCCAAGGATAGAAAAAATAGAGGACTGACAAGAGAAAATAGAGGAAAAATCAAAGAAAATAGGGGAAAGGCGGAAAAAAATTTAAGGATAAGACCTTTCCATATATAGATGATCATTTTTTTTTTCTTTTCGCTTCTTTTTCTTTTCAATTTATTATCTTTTTCAAAGATCGATCCATGGGAAAGGAGAGCACTTAGAGAGAAATTAGAAGGATTTCTTAAGTTCTGATATGGTAGTATATGGGATTTTGTGCGAGTTGTGGCGGTGTGAGGTGGTCCCTTGAGGTTTTGAGAGCTTAATCTTGGTAGAAGCATGATATTTGCTGGGATTTGAGGATTTTTGATCGAAAAAATTTTCTTTAGCTACAAAATTTTTAATTTATATATAGGATCCTATTCTCATGATAATGATGTAGGGGGCTACCTGATGGGATTGTCGATGGATGGTATTTTCAATGAAGGCATAATAGAGCTGAATGGGGGGTACTGTAAATTTTTTTTCCCAACTATATAGAGAGAGTTCAAAATCCACAACAGCATCCTCTCGAAAAAAGAAAAAAAGAAAAAAAAATGATCGATCTATATGACCTATCCCAATTTTTTTTTATATTTTTCTCTGATTTTTTTCTATATTTTTCAATATTCTCAAAAGTCTCAATAGGATGGTTTTCTTTCTAAGAAGCGGCAGCACTTTTTTTCTTTTTTTTTTTTTGTGTTTCGATTCAATTGGAAAAAGGCAAGATTAGCAGTGGTGTTTTTTTCTTTTTTACCATTTTTATTACTTTTTATTGCTGTTTTGTTAGTTTATTGGAGGATTCAAAAGATCAAAAAGGATGGTCTTTAGAGCATTCAGCAAAGCAAAATGGGGTTAGCAGTGTTGTTTCTTATTGATTATTCTTTTTTTTCTAATTATTTTTTTTATTATTTCATTTGTTTGCTTAAGAAGAAACTAAGAGAACTAAGCCAAAAAAGATGAGTGGCATATCTCTTTTTTTTTTTATAATTTGTTTGATCGTTTATTACTTTGTATTCCCCCATCAATTTAATGAAAATGTGTCAATAGGAATCCGACAACTTTTAGATTTTTGGCCCATCATATGAGAAGCTGTGTTTGGTTTCTCATTAGAAATGTAGAAAGGTTGCTACCTATATATGGGTAGCCTTTCACTCCATCTACAAATATTATTGGAGGTAAGAAGGGATAAAAGGTTGCTACCATAGTTTGGCAGCCTTTCAGAGTAAAAACGATGTGATACGGTTGCTGTTCACATTCGACAGCCTTTCAGTACTCAAACCGAGAAGGAAGAAACCATGTAGGAAAGAAATGATCCGATTCATAGATTGAGTGAGGTATTAGTGAACAAAGAAAAAGAAGAAGTCAAGATGTTGAATTAGTGAATCAGGTGTGGGCTAATGGATGGAGAAATCAGATTATTGGATTTCAGCTTAACGAGCCCGTGGATTTCAGCTGGCTGACGGGTATCGGGTTAATGGGTTTGGGGATCCAACTCTATTTAGATCCGAGTTATTAGGTTGGTGGGTCCACTAACCGACTTCTGGATAGTCGGGTTAATGGGTTGGTTCGGTTAGGATTAGGGTCCGATTTGGGTTAGGTGTCAAGATTAGGGTTAGGATAAGGGTTGAGTTTGGGGTTACATTTTAGGATAGGGTGGGTGTTCGGGTTAGGGTTGAGTTTAGGGTTAGGGGTTGGGTTAGACTAAGTCTAGGGTTACGGTTTAGATTGGGGTGGGTGTTCAAGTTAGGGTTACAAGTCTGGTTAGAGCTAGGGTTAGGGTTAGGGGTTCGGCTAGAATTAGGGTAAGGGTGACGGTTAAAGTTAGGAGAAGGTGGAATTGGGGAAGACAATGGAAAAAGGAAGGAAAATAGAAAAAAATAAACCATGGAGATGGTGAGAAGAAGATTCAAGTTTGGATTGGAACGAAGAAATAAATGAAAAATAAAGAAAGAATGAATGATAAGTAAGAGAATATGAAAAAAGATAAAAATTAATAGGTGGTGAAGGGGAATTTATCTTGAATGGGTTCGATCGGAGGTTAAGGTGTAGGCATTGATCAAAAGAGCACAGAGGGATTAGTCTAAAGTGAGCATAGAGAAAATGATATAAAAAGCAGTCGTTATGATATATGATTGCAACACTATAGGGATGAATAGAGTCGAGACTTATCAAAGGGAGGAGTAATGGGTGGCGTCATGCATAGTATCCTCTTATGTACCGTCTTAAGAGAGAAAATGAGTGGGGAAAAAAGCACCAATGTATTCTCCAAGCAAGAAAAAGGGATTAGGATCGAACGAAGAAATGGACCCAAAAAGTGGTGATGACGGGGGGAGAAAGGTGGGATGACGAAGTGGTGAGAAATGGAGGAAAGATTTGATGAGTGGTGATAGAGAAGGTAGAGAGTGGAGTGGGGAATTAGTAGAAAAAAAAATGAAGAAACAATCGATTGATCGGTGGTGGAGAAGAGGCGAGGAGAGGGAGAGGTGAGGAATTGATAGTAGTGGGATAAATTTAGAAAAAGATAGAATTAGATTTTAAAAAAATCTAGGTCGCATAGAAATTTCATGCATTCCCAATCTATAGACCCTATAAAAACTATAGGATTATGCATATGTCCGCATAGTTTCTTCATATAGAAACAATTTAAAAGGTAATTGTACAATTATATTATGCAGAAGCTTGCATAAAATAGGTTGTTTGTACTTATTCTCTGTGGGCCTTTTTATAAAATAATTTATGAAAAATTAAGATTTCTTTTCAAAAAAACTTAAAATTAATTTTTGGCCATATTTTAAAAAATTATTTGCTATATTTTTCTTTCATGGTGATGTAAATTTGACACCATCTTTTTTTAAAAAATAATTTATTATTATGTAATTTTATTTTTGATTTATTTTTTAATTAGAGAATAAAATTATGATTTCCTAAACCTGAGATCCAAATTTTTTATAAATAGTAGTATGGATTAGTGTTTGCATATTAATTAGTTTTATATGTTTCTATTTCATGAATTATGCTTATAAATAAATTTATAATTAAATACACTATTATTTTCAAGTATTGACAATAATAATTTAGTACCCTTATTTTTTAAAAAATAAAAATTACTATATTTATTGTTCTGAAATTGGTATCTGTTAGTGGATATAGATTATCATTAGAATCTTAAAAAAATAATGTATTTATTTTATTTTATGTATTAAAAATTTAAAATATTATTTATAATTACCAAATATTTAAAGAAATATATTTATACTTTTATTTTATCAAAAAAATAAAAATTATTTTTTAAAAATATAGAATTATTTATTAAAGTACTTATTTTATGATCTACTGTAATTGTAGGCATGGATTTAATTAAAATTTTGCCAAAAATTTTGGTATTGGAGATTATCACTAAATTAGGTATTATGCCATCAGTTATGGATTATAAGTTTCGAAAGAAGTATTGATCACAACTCTTGAAAAGTACATTTATTCAGAAATTTTTCAACACACCATTTTTCTGAAAACATCATGACTTCTTACAATTTGGTATTGAACTCTTACAATAATTATTTTATTATAGATTTATTTTTTTTAAAAAATTAATTTCTTTTAATTGTATAGAGATGAGACAGAATTATCATTGAAGAAAAAAAAACATCCCAAACAATTTAACTTTAAGCAACTTATTTTCTTCACTATAATAGCCATTTTATTTAATTATGATACGTATGTAAGTTTATAATATAGAAATATAATATTTATTTTTTGATTTTTAGTACAAGTGAATAAAAGAGTTCATAAAGAATTGATCACCGTGTAAATTTTTAAAACAATATTGTATATCATATATTTTTTTAATTTAAAAAATTTTTTTATAATTATTTCCTATTCTTCATATTTTGATCAAGCCTACAGTGTAGTGTAGGGCTCTTGCTAGTGGATATATTAAAATGAAGATCTTTATGCGGACAAAGCCTTTATTTGACACCATGGCTAAGGTTCTCTGTTCGGCCACTTTGTTCGCCGCCCACTCGATTGAGACTCCTCAGGATGAAAAACAATGAAAAAACTTGGGGAAACAGCTTCCCTGTTTGGCTGCTTCGTTTACTTCATGCCTCCCACCTGATTGAGACTTTCGAGGATGGAAAAACAACGGGAAAACCCGGGAAAAACATAGAAAAATCTACAACATCAAGGGAAAGATCGAAAAAAATTGATGTACATAGATAAAGAAAGCTAGAGAGGGGGCAATGATCGGTTGGCCACGTCGAAGCGCTCGCGGAAGCTCCTTCGCAATGCTCATGGAAGCTCCCGGAACCTCGTGTACATTTGTGGAGAGAGGGTACATGTGGAGAGGGGATGAGAGCGGAGGAGGACTGGAATAGGGAGAAGGTGGAGTCGATGGGGATAGGGAGGGTGCTGCAGACGAAGCGATGAGCTTGGGCTTCGCGATTTCCATCTTCCCCACGCACTAGAGCTCCCCTGAGCCCTCTGTGGCATCGGCTACTCCTCCTCTGACAGAAATCCAAGAACTAGGGTTTGTAGTTTGGTGCCGAAGTGTTGACACAAATACTAGCACCGGTCGGAGGCTGGGAGCTCTAATGTGAATCCCCGGTTCGAAATGCGTTATTGTAGGTTTTCACTCTCCCTATATTTTTCCAGTTGATGAGATGTGAAACCATGGCTATAATCAGAAAGAAATATATTGAATGGACAGATACCCTGCGCATCATGCGGTTAATATGCTAGTATATATCTATTTATATTTGCATCAGCATTTATCAATACATGCAAGAAGCTTATGGCAACCGTAATCCAGGATCCTCCGCTTGATTCCTTACTTTGTAAATATACATTATGCTTAAATAAATTCTGGGTGGTTTCACCCCCCGTTTCATCAAAAAAACCATAATCCAGGATTTGATAGTATTACCACTGAGAATCGATCAATCAGGATGCCGAGCAAACAGTGTTGCCGCTGGAAATTGGCTCGACCAGGATGCTGAGCTAGCTGATCTGCTGGAGGGCTCTGACAATCAACTAAACTAATCAAGAAGGTCGGTCGGAGATCACGATCGATGTATATTTGAAGTGGTGATGTGGTAGCATCTGCGCTCAGATGACAATGACTCCCATGCCGATCACTCTCGACATAGAAGAAATCATGCTCGGATCTTTGAGCCAATGCTAGATCTAACCTAAAGCAATATAAACAAAAAGCTATCTTGCCAAAGAGTGTTCGATGAGGAACCTCCAATATCTAAGTCAGATGAACTCTCAGAGAATAATGAAAGTGTTATAGATAGTGACAGAATGATGACGCAGGGGTACTGTAAAGGCTTGAGAGCACTTACTTGGAGAGTCTTTTGAAAGGGATTTGTATAGACAAGGATCGGCATCTATTGCCAAGGAACTCTAGCATGCGGATCAACCATTTTGGCAGCTGATCGCACATCCTGAAGGTTTTGCACAGATATTTCGCCTGCGCTTCTTGTCCCAAAGTTACAGGAATTGTCCGTGATTGTGACCAAGATGTCATCAGTTGGGCGAAGAATTTGAATTCTCCATATGCCCCAGCGTCGGCCATATGCAGATTTTGATTGATTTGTCAGAGACTTTACGATGAACTCTAATTAACCGGTCATCACGTCAGGTGTGGTCGGTTTTCATACCTATAAATTCTGAGAAAGCTCAGATTTATCCCAGCTGTGCATGGAGGCATTGGATTCACTCTCCAACCCAGGTCATTGTTAAATTCTTTATGCCGGTCGCTAGTTACATTAATGCTTACAATATTTCCTACAGTACAGCTAATGATTTATAATTCATAAAAAAAATGATTTATAAAGATTTTTGATATACTTGCGTTGGTATCAATAATGCGAGTTTTCGCTCCTCTTTATTCCCCTGCCCTTGAGTTTCCGACTTAGTTGATATAATTAGATCTTTTTTACCCACGCTGGTATCAGCCACCCACCAAGTTAGACCAAAATCCCTGTATTTATATGTCTTGGTCACACCTTAGCAAATCTGAACTACTTTTTTTTCTTTTCCCTTTTTTTTTGAAGGAGGAGCTGGACTCCACTACTTGATTTCATTAAGGAGATGAAATCAAAGTGAAGTGGAGGATACGTAGTGAAGACGGGGGGAATAAAAGAATGAATAAGGATGGAAGAAACAACAACAACGAACTAGGAATTGGAAGCTACAAGCCCAGTGGTAGTTGGGTGTGGACGTCGCCGACCACGTACGAAGTTAGACCTTATCCAAGAGCTTGGAATAGGTGACAGTGTTTCTCGAAAGGCAAAGGCTTATGGGACGAGGAGTCTAGGATGACCGCTCAGAGAATGTTGTTTGCATAACAAGAAATCAACCCAAAATATACTTGCTTACTCTAGACATGGCTAATGCCGGTGGTTATTCTTTCCGATATATTTATTGCTCTCCTTATAGTTTGTTCAGTCAGCAAAATAAGAAAGGTATGTTAACCAAATTTGTTGATTCCTTGGCACATTTTGTGGCACGCATCTTCTGCTCTCATTCTGACTACCTCTTGGGATCCATTATGCTTTGGATTATTACTATTACCCAACACCTGGCTACTTTTGTCTTCTACCGAAACTTCTTGATTATGTATGGTTGTCTGCTTTTTATTGGAGATATGCTACATATATGGTATTGGCACCTGTGCATCTATGGCTGTGGATGGTATTACGTGCTACCTACTCCAAACATCAACACTTCATCCATTATTCATTGTACTTCTACATACTATTTTATTGCCCATCAAGCCCACAGTGTCCTGGCACATTGGTTAGCTGTTCATCTTGTTGCCTAATTGATAGGTATAATTGTCTTCTTGTTTGTCTGCTGCGGCTGATGATGATTTATTATTCTGAAGCTGAAGGATACAAGTTCCAGGCTGTGCTATCTGCGGGGCAATGCAGAGATGTTTCTTGTTACAGGCAGTATATACAACATCTAATTATACTGTGGAACTAACCTTATTGCAGATTCAAGGTCTTACCTCCTCATATGTGTGGGATAACTATAGTCTTATCTTATCATGTTAGTTATATTTCCGAACAACAGCAATAACTGTGACAGCCTATTTGGAATGCTTGTGCTGTGGAATTTTTTGCTACACTTGCGGAATTTCTTCATCTTTTGCCACAGTACATAAGGTTTTCTTACAACATTACTGACAGCTCTCTCACTCATATATTCTTTTTCTTCATGGATAGCATACTTTGGCTGACTCCTGGTTCTTCACTCCGGTGCCAACTATATATCTACTCAAAAATATGGTCTTGCTTTACTTATTGTTATGTAATTTTGTTTACCTTTATATTCTTACAGTCTTTGTTTTCGTACTCCATAACTGAGCCTGCACAAACGTGCTCTTGGGCTTCATTTTGGTTTACTGTTT
The DNA here is from genome assembly GCF_000442705.2 of Elaeis guineensis. Classification (NCBI taxonomy): domain Eukaryota; kingdom Viridiplantae; phylum Streptophyta; class Magnoliopsida; order Arecales; family Arecaceae; genus Elaeis; species Elaeis guineensis. The sequence continues at coordinate 91,871,629 of NC_026003.2, read as the reverse complement.
GTACATTTTGCACTTCACTTGGGGGCTGTTTGATTGAGAGAGGTAGAGGTCTGGAATCGAAATTGGATGATTCTTGTTCCAACCATTTGTTTGGTTAGAAGGAGTTTCATTCCAATTCTGATTCCGAAATAGAATGGAAATGGCTCAATCTATATCTCTATGGATTCAATTTTTCATTCCAATTTCAATTTCGGTCACGAACTAAACGCTTGAAAAGATTTAGCCATTCCAATTCTGATTTCAAGCCATTCTGATTTTCATTTCTATTCTGATTTCAGTTACGAACCAAACACCTCCTTATTTCGGTGAATGAAGTTACAGTTTCTTACCAGAAAAAAAAATATATATATATTACACACACTTGGTTCCACGTGTTGGTGGAATAAGGCACGGAGTGTTGTGGGATCATGCGATGCCATGCATATTTCAGTCACGTCAAAGAGGTCTCTCTGTATCTTATCTCTCAAGGAACTCCCTTCACATGAAATCCTGTGCTTGCCTGAGTTTCCTAGTGATCAGAACCATCAAGGCTTCCTTTCGCATAAAAAGTTTTGCGTGCCCGGACTCTTTGCTAATAATTAACCACCACCAAAGAGGATTCTCTATCGCATTTACAAAGAGCCTCTCTTAACTTCACTTTATGTCATACGTGGTTATAACGAGAATATCACGAGAAATCTCCATTCCACTCCAATTCACCCATCACCCCGACAGACGTGGAAAGAATTTTAAGGAGACCGATAAGTAGAACACTCTCATAATGAAACAAAAATTCTTATCCAAATTCTTCTCCAACAGCTTTGGATGCTCTCCCGGTTTTCAACCCTACTCCAACCCTATATAATTAACGCCACCCCACCCCCACCCCTCCATACCTTGTATTCCTTTCCTCCTCGCCTCAAGCTCTCCTCAAGATGAGGTCTCGAGTGCTCTCTTTCTTCTTCTTCTTCTTGTTGTTTGCCCTTGGTTGTTCGGCCCACATACGGCGGCCCGCTCTGAAGCACGCCGGGTTTCTAAGCCGCGGGAGCTTCCCGGAGGGCTTCGTGTTCGGGACGGCAGCGTCGGCGTACCAGGTGGAGGGGATGGCGCTCAAGGCAGGGCGTGGCCCATGCATCTGGGACACCTTCGTCAGGATCCCAGGTAACATATAAATATAATCATCGCATACTCCTTCAAGCCTTTTTTTTTTTTTTTTTGATAGAAAGAGAAGCAGCGGAGAATTGCCACCCAACTTCAAGCCATTAAATATATATATTGCCTTCCTTCAGAGTTTTAGCTCGTTTTCTGAATTTCTTTGATGTTTATATATACTCGTTTGTTTGAAACAGGTAATATTGCAGGCAACGCCACCGCCGACGTGACGGTGGACGAGTACCATCGCTACAAGGTAAAGAATATTAGCTTTCCTGATTTGTTAGTTATAGAACGTTAGCTTTACTTGTTCCTTGTTTGGTGATAAGATGAAGACCGATTAGGTTAACCAAAGACCGGTTGCGATGCTTTCTCTTTTCTCATCTTTTTTTCCTTTTTCCTTTTTTTTTTTTTTTGATGATACTTTTCTTATCTTTTTTTTCCCATACAAAAATGTTTGTATATAATTAATTACATGACATTCTTTTAAATCTAATGAATATTTTTTATCTATGAATACATACGAGAGATATGCTAACAAACATTATGACTTGTGTGGATAATGTCTGTCTTAATTAATAGCTGGCTTATTCTTGTTTTGATTACAAGGATTGGTATATTATAAAATTTAATGGCTGATGGTTATATTCTGACGAATGAATATGTCAAGATTAACTGGGAATTGGATGGCCAGAAACCTAACAAATAATTAATTTTATGGGGCTATCTAAAATCGTCATTCTTCGCCTGGGAATCAACGATCCAGGCCAAGCCCAACCCAAAATCCGCCCAGGTTATATTGTCAGGTTGGGTCGGATCACGCCAGTTGGATCCAGCTAATTGTTTTACCTAAATAATAAGCCTAGCCACTCGTTAGGCTTACGGTTAGGGCCAGATGTGAGAGTCAAACCCTCCTCTTTCAGGCCGATGTAGCCAGCCAATTCATGGCTTCATCGATCACATGGTCAGCCTCATGAGCAGCATAAGCAACCTTCTGTTGATTGAGATTCTGGGAATTACGAAATTGAAGAGATATTCAAGATGTGGATCTACCATAAAACAATTTACTATAAACATCGTTCTCCATGTGACCTTGTTATAACGAATCACAATTTCATTGTGAGGAATAAAAGTCTGAGTCCTATAGACTTTTTAGTACATGATAATTATCCTGACAGAGCGATTGAGGCTTGTTTCATAATTCATACAAAGAATCAATTTTATTTGATTTCTTCGTCATTGTCTTTTATTCTTCTACTTGCTTTTTTCTTTTTTTTTTTTTCTTTTTTGTATTCAATTCCCAAGTAATATGTCAGACTCAAACAACTTGATTGTATGGTGCAGGAAGATGTGGACATCATGAAGAAGATGAATTTTGATGCTTATCGATTCTCAATCTCTTGGTCCCGAATTTTCCCAAGTTTGTGATACAATAATTTCTCATTATTTTCATATATAACTTCATTTTTTTCAAATAAAATAATGCTGTGATTTTCTAAATAATTTCATTTGATGTGAAATGGTTTTACTTTTGTAGATGGAACTGGAACAGTGAACTGGAGAGGTGTCCACTATTACAACAGACTGATCAATTACATGTTAAAGCAAGGTAAACTCCTGCTTTAATCTAGAAGCCAACACTGAATCAATTCGTTAATTCTCTTGGAAGCTGTCTTAAGCTAATAAATTCTTTGCATCTCAGGCATTACTCCGTATGCAAATCTCTACCACTATGATCTCCCACAAGCACTTCAAGATGAGTATCTCGGCTGGTTGAGCCCTAAGATAGTGTAAGTCTACAATGTTTCAGCCTCGGTTTTATTTGGTTCCACTTAACCATGCAACTTGTTCATTTTCATACTACAATCTTCTTGACCATTGATCGATTCTATTTAGACATAGTGAATCCGTTGACGGCTGAACACACACTCATGCATGCATAATTGCACATATATTTGAGGAGATAACCTGTACCGAGTTATTACATATGACAAAGTAGTACACTGTTAAACAGATAAAAGGCATGTCTCTGGCAAACCAATCCTGTAACTACTTCAAAAGTAACAACAAAGACAGAATATATCAGAATTTTCAAATCATAGCCTGGTGTTAGTTTGTGCACACAACCAGATACTATTAACAATGCTTCAAGATTTTGACCATACATGATATGAAAACTAATTATGTTGCTGGTCTTCGAATTCTAATAAATCTATTGAGAGTGGTTTATAATTCTGATTGATCATTATATCATGCAGGGAGGCATATGCAAACTTTGCTGATTTTTGTTTCAAGACATATGGGGATAGAGTGAAAAACTGGTTCACGTTCAATGAGCCCAGGGTGGTGGCAGCTCTTGGGTATGATGATGGCACTCATGCCCCTGGAAGGTGCACCAACTGTTCAGCCGGAGGGAACTCCTCTACAGAACCATACATTGTGGCCCATCATCTAATCTTATGTCATGCTGCTGCAGTGAAGAGATATCGTGAGAAGTATCAGGTGAATGGTCCAAGTATCGAATATGTTATCTGAGTGAAAACATTTTTCCTATGCACGTAGAATCATAAATCATGTATGCCAATTGATGTAAGCAAAATCGTTAAAATATGAATATAAAATCAAGTATCTTTCAAACGCTACCCAACCATGCCTGGATCTCTTAGTCGAGGGTTATGTTTGTTAGTTGTAATTTACTTGTTTGGAATGAATTAGAATTGGTAGGACTACGATTGAGACTTTGGAGAATCCACCTTTCTTATTTCATATATAATTCTCCACCTTTCTTATTTCATAATATAATTATACCGAAGGTTTGTTTTAACAAGAAAAAGATTTGTGTGGGGCACATTGCTTGAATTTGTCAACAGATACGGAAACATCTTAGGATCTGGAGAAAAATGAAAATTTATAATTCAAATGAAATTCAATTCGATCAAAAAGTCGTTGTATAATTATGCTTTCAGAAAATTCAAATTAGATTTTTATTGGATAAACTAATGAAAAATATCCAATTGAGTTTAAACTTAAAAATAGCTATTCATTTAAGTTTCAAGTGAAAAATCCTTCCTAATAGAAACATAACTTAAAAGCAACTACCCAAATAGAATGAAATGATTCAATTATCTTGGCAATTATAAAGTAACACTACACTATTATAAAACAGTACGGTACTATAATAAAACAGTATTGCACTATCATAAAATAATACTACACTATTATAAAGTTATACTATACTATTATAAAGTAATACTGTATTGTTATAAAGTAATACTACACTATGATAATATAATATTATCTTATTGTAAAGAAATACTGCACTAATATAATACAATAAAGCAACACTACATTATTATAAAAGAATACTATATTAATATAATATAATACTGTCTTAATTATTATAAAAAAATACTACACTAATATAATATAATAAAGCAATACTGTATTATTATAAAGGAATACTACATTAATATAATGTAATACTGTCTTATTGTAAAAGAATACTGCATTATGATAATATAATATTGCAATATTTTAAAGGGTGTAAGGGTATAAGAATATAAGGATAATTTTAGTCAAAAAAGAGTAGTTGTTTTTAATTTATATTTAAAATGAATAGCTACTTTTGCATAAAACTCATCTGGAGAATTGCTTTTCAGTTGAAAGTAGAACTGAAGATTTATCTCTAATTCTCTAATTTTTAGGATTTTTGAGCAAATTTGTCATATTAGATTGAAATCTATAGCTAACCAATTCTTTTACGCTGATTGATAACTTACTAGTGACTTGGCAAGTTAGCTATAATTGGTTGGTTACTGATACATTTTCCCTTATATTAATATTTACAGGTCCATCAGCAAGGCAGGATAGGAATACTCTTGGACTTTGTTTGGTATGAACCTCTTACCAACTCGATCAGCGACCAGGAAGCAGCTCATAGATCTAGGGACTTCCATATTGGATGGTAACACAAAGCTGCCAAGTTTAAACAGTGGGAAGAAAAAGAAAATGATATTAGACTTGTGGGCTAGCAAATTTTAATAAATCTGATCATGCTTGCTTGCAGGTTCCTGCACCCTATAACATATGGCGAGTATCCGAAAACGATGCAAGAGATTGTCAAAGAGAGACTTCCTAAGTTCACCCGTGAAGAAGTTGAGATGGTAAAAGGATCGATAGACTACGTTGGGGTTAACCAATATACGTCTTACTACATTAAGGACCACCCAACGACCTCGCAGACTCCAGTTAGCTACTCGGCAGACTGGCATGTCACATTTGCTTGTGAGATCCTTCAACTCTTCATACATAATAAAAACTACAAGGTCAAATTTTGTCTATTTCTAAACAACAATTTTTCATTTTAATGCTCTCTGATGAATGCAGACGATCGTGACGGTGTGCCAATTGGACCACGAGTAAGTGTTTATTTAATTAATTTGAGGATTAAAATAATCAATTAGTCATTTAGAAAAAGTGTTTTCACCTTATCACGTTTATGGTATATTAAGTAAATAACATTAATAAAAATAATTTTATATAAGCTACCTTAATTAATATAAATTTACGATTAAAATATGTTTCGATTGGATGTATATATTACTTATATTCTAGTTGTCTTGAAATATAATTTCATTTTCACTTGCGAGGTCCTACTTTTGGATTGAGGATAGAAAGGATACGTTTCATATCCCTAGCTGTTCAACATAATTTCGCCATATCCTTTCTTATTTTTTATATTTAGAAAATATTTACCATTTTGATATGGATTTTTTTTTAAAAAAAAAAAGCTAACCTAGATATTAGTTTAATAGGCCAACCTTGTCGAGTGCTGTCTCATTTTTTTCCTGCATCTTAAAGCACCCTTCTCCCCATTTCCATTACTTGCTTTTGTTATTAATATTTAAAAAGAAGTAAAAGAAAAGAAATTAATTAGAGAGTGGGCTCTTCTCTCTCTAGTAGAAGTCAACCATGATGACAGCGTCATAAGATTTAATGGGAGAGATTGCCATAATTCCACGTCGACTAATTTTAAAAAAAAATTACTATAAGGGTTTGCTAACCTGAGTCAATCCTCCTGATGGTTTAAGCTTTTGGTATGTAAATCCATGATACATCTATCTTTGACTTGCATGAGCTATCTCACAGTCTCATAAATTTTCGCCACTTTTCCGGCAAGGATTTGATAAGTTCTCTTGTAGCTTTTGCAAATTATTGGGGCTAACATTAAGTCTTCCCCTGACCTGTCTCGGACCTCCAAACGAACCCTAGTTCCCCTTCCAACCATTGGCTTATATTCAAATTAACCTTGGTTTGATAAGACCATACAGTCTCAATTAGTTGTGTAACAGAACTCTAAGCTTTTAAACAGTGATAAATCTTTGCTTTGATATTATTGTCTAAAAAAGGTTCTCGACTGAGTGGTATAACTTGAATTGATATGGCCCAGTTATAAAGAATTAATTTTGGGCTTTTCTTTATGCAGGCGCACTCTGACTGGCTCTACATTGTCCCGTGGGGGATGTACAAGGCTGTGACTTATGTTAAGGAGACTTACGGCAATCCAACTATCATTCTATCTGAAAATGGTACGAGAGACATATGAGATCATCCTCTTCAATCCATAATTATAATTTCTAACACCGTCATTGATAATGATAACAGGAATGGACCAGCCCGGTAACGTAACTCTTCCTGGGGCCTTGTGGGATACTGTGAGGATCAATTATTACAGGAGCTATATAGCTAAACTCAAGGAGGCAATCGACGATGGGGCCAATGTGGTAGGCTACTTTGCTTGGTCTCTGCTTGATAATTTCGAGTGGAAGTTAGGATACACATCGAGGTTTGGCCTGGTCTATGTGGACTACAGCACCCTTGAGCGATACCCGAAGAATTCAGCATATTGGTTCAGGAACATGCTTAAGGGAAAGAATAACTGATCTTATTGTCAGCATTAAGACATGTAGGATAGTTAGTAACTTGGTATAGCATTAGTAAGCTGTTCAAAAACCTTATGCAATTTAGTCTTTCAGCAGAGCTCGAATGTATTTTTTTTATCCAATTTTAATTACAGCATGTTTTAGAGACTACTATTTGTTGTGGTTATATGTGGTTGGTGTTGCGCCCTCTTCTCTCTCTCACCAGTTTCACCGTAAGAATCTTAGGCTTCAAACAGTTGGGCTCCAAGCCAGGCCAGGGATTTTATCGGTTGGGTCATTGGGCCGCTCAGTCTGGCCCCTCTGCAGCTCCACTAGTGCCAGGGAGCTTTGAGGACAATCTCCAGGCAACCAGTTAAATATGCTTAAAGGAGCCTAATATAGTTTTTGAGAACTAAAATATAAAGGGGGAAGGTAGGACAGATTAAAGTGCAGGCGAGATTTGAGCCCAGAGATCACTGATCCAATCCCAGATGGTGAATAAACACTGATACGAGTCAGGCTACAACCAATCAAAATCTATTTTGAATCAACATCAATACAAAGAGAAATGTGGGAAGGTGATGTGCATCAAGAAAACAAAAATATTTGTTGTTTCATTGTGCTCGATAGGATTGTTAGCAATTCCAACTTTGATGTCATCAAAATAGAGAAAACTGGGTTAAAAATATGGACAATATCACCAAACTAAAACGTACCTCACTCTTAGGTTGGCAATGGATCTAGATTGGGCTCACCTTTTTCTTTTTTAAAGCTTTTTTCCTGGGAAATAGAGACTCTTGCGTTTTGTCCTATGGTCATTAGCCGCAGGTAGGTGTAGCATGTGGTCTTTTTTCCTCAACTCTTGCTGTCACTCTCACAACCTAGTTTCATTTTTCTTTTTTTTTTTATTCTTTCCTTCTCTATCAATATGTCCTTCTCCTTTCTCTCAGCCAAAAAAAAAAAAAAGAGGCAACACAAGCTCCATGAGAATTTGTAAATGCACTGCAATTTCGAAAGTTAATCTTTTTTCGTATATTTTCTATGAGACATTCTCTTCATTTTTGCCTCTTTGATGAGTCTATCTGCATGCAAAAATAGAACCACATATGATGATGCTTGAAGAGATGCATGATCTCCACCATTCTGCTAGCAAGGCTAGAACAACTTTTCTTATCCATATGAGTGCGCGCCCCTGCAGCGGCAGCACATTTTGTAGCTGCTACTTATAGAAATACAAAATCTCTATGACTATTTTCTTGAACCATTAGTATGCAAATATGGCTTTCCTCGCAACATATCATTTTTCAGAAGGAACACACCCTAAATCCTAATTAAACTTGCATATTGCATTAGCATCGCTCATAGCCCCTATACATCCAAAATTATTATCGATCATGATTATTTAACCCAAATAATCCGCACTTAGGATAAGACTATTCTGCTATTTTTTATCTCTTGGAGGAAAAGTTTGCATGCCACTTTAATCCAGCTCTCTCTAAACACTAATCTATTTGTGATTAGACGGCAATCTTACTTCCACCAGAATCTTATTTAGTTATCAATCCCAACTTCACTTAAAAGTTGCTTGCAATGGGTGTCAATAATTACCGACACAATCGACCATTCCTCTACTGGTCTAAGTGAAAAAGGCAATCAAGCCTATCCATCCTTCCCAACTAAATATATAGTTTAATATTTTATGTCACCCATCTTCACTTAATAGTGCTACAAGTATATTATTTATATAATATTATTAAATAATAGACAAATATATCGTTTCAAATTTTGTGTATCAAACTTTGTGAATTAAAATATTCTTAGCACCTTTCTTAATAATCATCTGCAAAAAAAATACGGCTAAGAAGTTATTTATATAATCATCTTTATTTATTTCAATCTTTATTTCTTAGTTGCATGTTTGCTGTAGAAATCCTACATTAATTAGATTTTATTAATTTCTAAAATAAAAATCTATGTTTGTCTCCAAACTACCTCTCCAAGTTATTACTATTTTTAAACTCCGTCATGTGAGGATCTGTGCATG